>NW_024741508.1:0-14274 GCF_018991925.1 Homarus americanus
ATCTTATAATTGTGACCAGGGAATGCTACCTGTGGACCACCAGGACACTAAAAGAAGTCCTAGACTCTGTTATATTTCACACAAAGCCTGTTCAACGAGCTTATAGCGCCGTGGGACCACTATAGGGGACCACCCGTGCCGCTTAGGTGGAGAGAGCAACGTTTTACCAAATATGGCTTCGAAATTCGAAGATCCATATATATTTCATTAGCCCAATAAAGCACGCGGACTTCTACATACAATCAACACCTCACCCCACCAGGATTTGAACCCACGATCTTATAATTGTGACCAGAAACGCTACCTCTGGGCCACTAGGACAGCAGTCCTAGACTCTGCTATATTTCACACAAAGCCTGTTTAACGACCTTATGGCACCATGAACCTCTAATGGGGACCACCCGTGCCGCTTAGGTGATCAGGGCAACGTTTTACCAAATCTGGCTTCGAAACACGAGGATCCATGTATATTTCATTAGCCCAATAAAGCATGCGGACTTCTACATATAATCAACACCTCACCCAACCAGGATTTGAACCCAAGATCTTATAATTGTGACCGGGGAACGCTACCTCTGGGCCACCAGGACAATAAAAGCAGTCCTAGACTCTGCTATATTTCACACAAAACCTGTTCAACGAGCTTATGGCGCCGTGAACCTCTGATGGGGACCACCCATGCCGCTTAGGTGATCGGAGCAACGTTTTACCAAATGCGGCTTCGAAGCACGAGGATCCATATACATTTCATTAGCCCAATAAAGCACGCGGACTTCTTCATATAATCAACACCTCACCCCACCACGATTCGAACCCACGATCTTCTAATTATGACCGGGGAACGCTACCTCTGGCTCACCAGGAGACTAAAAGCATTCCTAGACTCTCCTATATTTCACACAAAGCCTGTTCAACGAGCTTATGGCGCCGTGAATCTCTAATGGGGACCACCCGTGCCGCTTAGGTAATCAGAGCAACGTTTTACCAAATGCGGCTTCGAAACCCGAGGATCCATATATTTTTCATTAGCCCAATAAAGCACGCACTCTTCTACATATAATCAACACCTCACCCCACCAGCATTTGAACCCACGATCTTATAATTGTGACCGGGGAATGCTACCTCTGGGCCACCAGGACAATAAAAGCAGTCCTAGACTCTGCTATGTTTCACACACAACGAGCTTATGGCGCCTTGAACCTCTAATGGGGACCACCCGTGCCACTTAGGTGATCAGAGCAACGTTTTACCAAATGTGGCTTCGAAACCTGAGGATCCATATATATTTCATTAGACCATTAAAGCACGCGGACTTCTACATGTAATCAACACCTCACCCCACCAGGATTTGAACCAACGATCTTATAATTGTGACCGGGGAACGCTACCGCTGGGCCACCAGGACAATAAAAGCAGTCCTAGACTCTGCTATATTTCACACAAAGCCTGTTCAATGAGCTTATGGCGCCGTGAACCTCTAATGGGGCCCACCCATGCCGTTTAGGTGATTAGAGCAACGTTTTACCAAATGCGGCTTCGAAACACGAGGATCCATATATATTTCATTAGCCCAATAAAGCACGCTCACTTCTTCATATAATCAACAACACACCCCACCAGGATTCGAACCCAAGATCTTTTAATTGTGACCGGGGAACGCTACCTCTGGGCCACCAGGACACTAAGAGCAGTCCTAGACTCTGCTATATTACACACAAAGCCTGTTCAACGAGCTTATGGCGCCATGAACCTCTAATGGGGACCACCCGTGCCGCTTAGGTGATCAGACCAACGTTTTACTAAATGCGGCTTCGAAACAAGAAGGATCCATATATATTTCATTAGCCCAATAAAGCACGCGGACTTCTACATTTAATCAACACCTCACCCCGCCAGGGTTCAAACCCACGATCTTATAATTGTGACCGGGGTATGCTACCTCTGGGCCACCATGACAATAAAAGCAGTTCTAGACTCTACTATATTTCACACAAAGCCTGTTCAACGAGCTTATGGCGCTATGAACCACTATAGGGGACCACCCGTGCCGCTTAGGTGATCAGAGCAACGTTTAACCAAATGCGGCTTCGAAATCCGAGGATCCATAAATATTTCATTAGCCCAATAAAGCACGCAGACTTCTACATATAATCAAAGCCTCACCCCACCAGGATTTGAAGCCACGATCTTATAATTGTGACCGGGGAACGCTACCTCTGGGCCACCAGGACAAGAAAAGCAGTCCTAGACTCTACTATATTTCTCACAAAGTCTGTTCAACGACCTTATGGCGCCATGAACCTCTAATGGGGACCACCAGTGCCGCTTAGGTGATCAGAGCAACGTTTTACCAAATCCGGTTTCGAAACATGAGGATCCATATATATTTCATTAGCCCAATAAAGCACGTGGACTTTTACATATAATCAACACCTCACCCTACCAGGATTTGAACCCACGATCTTATAATTGTGACCAGGAAACGCTACCTCTGGGCCACTAGGACAATAAAAGCAGTCCTAGACTCTGCTATATTTCACACAAAGCCTGTTCAACGACCTTATGGCACCATGAACCTCTAATGGGGACCACCCGTGCCGCTTAGGTGATCAGGGCAACGTTTTACCGTAATGCGACTTCTACATAATCAACAATTTCACCCACCAGAGATTCAAACTCATTGATCTTATAATTCAAAATTGGGTATACCTTGGGCCAGGACAATAAAAGCAGTCCTAGACTCTGCTATATTTCACACAAAACCTGTTCAACGACCTTATGGCGCCGTGAACCTCTGATGGGGACCACCCATGCCGCTTAGGGGATCGGAGCAACGTTTTACCAAATGCGGCTTCGAAGCACGAGGATCCATATATATTTCATTAGCCCAATAAAGCACGCGGACTTCTTCATATAATCAACACCTCACCCCACCAGGATTTGAACCCACGATCTTATAATTGTGACCGGGGAACGCTACATCTGGCCCACCAGGACACTAAAAGCATTCCTAGACTCTGCTATATTTCACACAAAGCCTGTTCAACGAGCTTATGGCGCCGTGAACCTCTAATGGGGACCCCCCGTGCCGCTTAGGTGATCAGAGCAACGTTTTACCAAATGTGGCTTCAAAACCCGAGGATCCATATATATTTCATTAGACCATTAAAGCACGCGGACTTCTACATGTAATCAACACCTCACCCCACCAGGATTTAAACCAACGATCTTATAATTGTGACCGGGGAACGCTACCGCTGGGCCACCAGGACAATAAAAGCAGTCCTAGACTCTGCTATATTTCACACAAAGCCTGTTCAATGAGCTTATGGCGCCGTGAACCTCTAATGGGGACCACCCATGCCGTTTTGGTGATTAGAGCAACGTTTTACCAAATGCGGCTTCGAAACACGAGGATCCATATATATTTCATTAGCCCAATAAAGCACGCTCACTTCTTCATATAATCAACAACACACCCCACCAGGATTCGAACCCAAGATCTTCTAATTGTGACCGGGGAACGCCACCTCTGGGCCACCAAGACACTAAGAGCAGTCCTAGACTCTGCTATATTACACACAAAGCCTGTTCAACGAGCTTATGGCGCCATGAACCTCTAATGGGGACCACCCGTGCCGCTTAGGTGATCAGACCAACGTTTTACTAAATGCGGCTTCGAAACAAGAAGGATCCATATATATATTTCATTAGCCCAATAAAGCACGCGGACTTCTACATATAATCAACACCTCACCCCACCAGGGTTCAAACCCACGATCTTATAATTGTGACCGGGGTATGCTACCTCTGGGCCACCACGACAATAAAAGCAGTTCTAGACTCTACTATATTTCACACAAAGCCTGTTCAACGAGCTTATGGCGCTATGAACCACTATAGGGGACCACCCGTGCCGCTTAGGTGATCAGAGCAACGTTAACCAAATGCGGCTTCGAAACCCGAGGATCCATAAATATTTCATTAGCCCAATAAAGCACGCAGACTTCTACATATAATCAAAGCCTCACCCCACCAGGATTTGAAGCCACGATCTTATAATTGTGACCGGGGAACGCTACCTCTGGGCCACCAGGACAAGAAAAGCAGTCCTAGACTCTACTATATTTCACACAAAGCCTGTTCAACGACCCTATGGCGCCATGAACCTCTAATGGGGACCACCAGTGCCGCTTAGGTGATCAGAGCAACGTTTTACCAAATCCGGTTTCGAAACACGAGGATCCATATATTTATTGAACAATAGCTATTGTATGGACTTTACATATAATCAACACCACCCTACCAGGATTTGAACCCACGATCTTATAATTGTGACCAGAAACGCTACTCTGGGCCACTAGGACAATAAAGCAGTCCTAGACTCTACTATATTTCACACAAAGCCTGTCAACGACCTTATGGCGCCATGAACCTCTAATGGGGACCACCCGTGCCGCTTAGGTGATCAGGGCAACGTTTTACCAAATCTGGCTTCGAAACACGAGGATCCATGTATATTTCATTAGCCCAATAAAGCATGCGGACTTCTACATATAATCAACACCTCACCCCACCAGGATTTGAACCCACGATCTTATAATTGTGACCGGGGAACGCTACATCTGGCCCACCAGGACACTAAAAGCATTCCTAGATTCTGCTATATTTCACACAAAGCCTGTTCAACGAGCTTATGGCGCCGTGAACCTCTAATGGGGACCCCCCCGTGCCGCTTAGGTGATCAGAGCATCGTTTTACCAAATGTGGCTTCGAAACCCGAGGATCCATATATATTTCATTAGACCATTAATGCACGCGGACTTCTACATATAATCAACACCTCACCCCACCAGGATTTGAACCAACAATCTTATATTTGTGACCGGGGGACGCTACCTCTGGGCCACCAGGACAATAAAAGCAGTCCTAGACTCTGCTATATTTCACACAAAGCCTGTTCAACGAGCTTATGGCGCCGTGAACCTCTAATGGGGACCACCCGTGCCACTTAAGTGATCAGGGCAACGTTTTACCAAATCTGGCTTCGAAACACGAGGATCCATATATATTTCATTTACCCAATAAAGCACGCGGACTTCTACATTTAATCAACACCACCATGAGGATTTGAACTCAATCTTAGTAATGTAACCCGGGGACGCTAACCTGGGCCACCAGGACACACAAAAGCAGTCCTAGACTTGCTATTTCGCCATTATAGCCTGTTCAATGAAGCTTATGCCGCGGAAATTTTAATGGGGACCACCTTGCTGTTAGTGATCAGACCAACATTTTACCAAATGCGCTTCGAAACAAGAAGGATCCATATATTTCTATTAGCCCAATAAAGCACGGACTTCACATTTAATCAACACTCACCCCACTAGATTTGGAACCCGTCATCTTATAATTGTGACCGGGGAACGCTACCTCTGGGCCACCAGGACAATAAAAGCAGTCCTAGACTCTGCTATATTTCACACAAAACCTGTTCAACGAGCTTATGGCGCCGTGAACCTCTGATGGGGACCACCCATGCCGCTTAGGTGATCGGAGCAACGTTTTACCAAATGCGGCTTTGAAGCACGAGGATCCATATATATTTCATTAGCCCAATAGAGCACGCGGACTTCTTCATATAATCAACACCTCACCCCACCAGGATTCGAACCCACGATCTTCTAATTATGACCGGGGAACGCTACCTCTGGCTCACCAGGAGACTAAAAGCATTCCTACACTCTCCTATATTTCACACAAAGCCTGTTCAACGAGCTTATGGCGCCGTGAACCTCTAATGGGGACCACCCGTGCCGCTTAGGTGATCAGAGCAACGTTTTACCAAATGCGGCTTCGAAACCCGAGGATCCATATCTTTTTCATTAGCCCAATAAAGCACGCAGACTTCTACATATAATCAACACCTCACCCCACCAGGATTTGAACCCACGATCTTATAATTGTGACCGGGGAACGCAACATCTGGCCCACCAGGGCACTAAAAGCATTCCTAGACTCTGCTATATTTCACACAAAGCCTGTTCAACGAGCTTATGGCGCCGTGAACCTGTAATGGGGACCCCCCGTGCCGCTTAGGTGATCAGAGCAACGTTTTACCAAATGTGGCTTCGAAACCCGAGGATCCATATATTTCATTAGACCATTAATGCACGCGGACTTCTACATATAATCAACACCTCACCCCACCAGGATTTGAACCAACAATCTTATAATTGTGACCGGGGGACGCTACCTCTGGGCCACCAGGACAATAAAAGCAGTCCTAGACTCTGCTATATTTCACACAAAGCCTGTTCAACGAGCTTATGGCGCCGTGAACCTCTAATGGGGACCACCCGTGCCGCTTAAGTGATCAGGGCAACGTTTTACCAAATCTGGCTTCGAAACACGAGGATCCATATATATTTCATTAACCCAATAAAGCACGCGGACTTCTACATATAATCAACACCTCACCCCACGAGGATTTGAACCCACAATCTTATAATTGTGACCGGGGGACGCTAACTCTGGGCCACCAGGACAATAAAAGCAGTCCTAGACTCTGCTATATTTCACACATAGCCTGTTCAACGAGCTTATGGCGCCGTGAAACTCTAATGGGGACCACCCGTGCTGCTTAGGTGATCAGACCAACATTTTACCAAATGCGGCTTCGAAACAAGAAGGATCCATATATATTTCATTAGCCCAATAAAGCACGTGGACTTCTACATTTAATCAACACCTCACCCCACCAGGATTTGAACCCACGATCTTATAATTGTGACCGGGGAACGCTACCTCTGGGCCACCAGGACAATAAAAGCAGTCCTAGACTCTGCTATATTTCACACAAAACCTGTTCTACGAGCTTATGGCGCCGTGAACCTCTGATGGGGACCACCCATGCCGCTTAGGTGATCGGAGCAACGTTTTACCAAAATGCGGCTTCGAAGCACGAGGATCCATATATATTTCATTAGCCCAATAAAGCACGCGGACTTCTTCATATAATCAACACCTCACCCCACCAGGATTCGAACCCACGATCTTCTAATTATGACCGGGGAACGCTACCTCTGGCTCACCAGGAGACTAAAAGCATTCCTAGACTCTCCTATATTTCACACAAAGCCTGTTCAACGAGCTTATGGCGCCGTGAACCTCTAATGGGGACCACCCGTGCCGCTTAGGTAATCAGAGCAACGTTTTACCAAATGCGGCTTCGAAACCCGAGGATCCATATATTTTTCATTAGCCCAATAAAGCACGCAGACTTCTACATATAATCAACACCTCACCCCACCAGCATTTGAACCCACGATCTTATAATTGTGACCGGGGAATGCTACCTCTGGGCCACCAGGACAATAAAAGCAGTCCTAGACTCTGCTATGTTTCACACAAAGCCTGTTCAACGAGCTTATGGCGCCGTGAACCTCTAATGGGGACCACCCGTGCCGCTTAGTTGATCAGAGCAACGTTTTACCAAATGAAGCTTCGAAACACGAAGATCCATATATATTTCATTAGCCCAATTACACGCTGACTTCTTCTATATAATCAACACCTCAACCCACCAGGATTCGAACCCACGATCTTCTAATTGCGACCGGGGAACGCTACCTCTGGGCCACCAGGACAATAAAAGCAGTCCTAGACTCTGCTATATTTCACACAAAGCCTGTTCAACGAGCTTATGGCGCCGTGAACCTCTAATGGGGACCACCCGTGCTGCTTAAGTGATCACGGCAACGTTTTCCCAAATCTGGCTTCGAAACACGAGGATCCATATATATTTCATTAACCCAATAACGCACGCGGACTTCTACATATAATCAACACCTCACCCCACCAGGATTTGAACCCACAATCTTATAATTGTGACCGGGGGACGCTAACTCTGGGCCACCAGGACAATATAAGCAGTCCTAGACTCTGCTATATTTCACACATAGCCTGTTCAACGAGCTTATGGCGCCGTGAAACTCTAATGGGCACCACCCGTGCTGCTTAGGTGATCAGACCAACATTTTACCAAATGCGGCTTCAAAACAAGAAGGATCCATATATATTTCATTAGCCCAATAAAGCACGTGGACTTCTACATTTAATCAACACCTCACCCCACCAGGATTTGAACCCACGATTTTATAATTGTGACCGGGGAACGCTACTTCTGGGCCTCCAGGACAATAAAAGCAGTCCTAGACTCTGCTATATTTCACACAAAGCCTGTTCAACGAGCTTATGGCGCCGTGAACCTCTGATGGGGACCACCCATGCCGCTAGGGTGACTTGAGTAACAGCTTACTAAATGCGCGCTCAAGACGAGGATCCATATATATTTATTAGCCCAATGAAGCACGCGGGATTTCTTCTTCATATAATCAACACTCTCACCCCACCACAGGATTCGAACCACGATCTTCTAATCATGACCGGGGAACGCCACTTGGCCCACGAGAGACTAAAAGCATTCCTAGACTCTCCTATATTTCACACAAAGCCTGTTCAACGAGCTTATGGCGCCGTGAACCTCTAATGGGGACCACCCGTGCCGCTTAGGTAATCAGAGCAACGTTTTACCAAATGCGGCTTCGAAACCCGAGGATCCATATATTTTTCATTAGCCCAATAAAGCACGCAGACTTCTACATATAATCAACACCTCACCCCACCAGCATTTGAACCCACGATCTTATAATTGTGACCGGGGAATGCTACCTCTGGGCCACCAGGACAATAAAAGCAGTCCTAGACTCTGCTATGTTTCACACAAAGCCTGTACATCGAGCTTATGGCGCCGTGAACCTCTAATGGGGACCACCCGTGCCGCTTAGGTGATCAGAGCAACGTTTACCAAATGTGGCTTCGAAACCCGAGGATCCATATATATTTCATTAGACCATTAAAGCACGCTGGACTTCTACATATAATCAACACCTCACCCCACCAGGACGAACCTTAATGATTTTATAATTGTGACCGGGGAATGCTACCTCTGGGCCACCAGCACACTAAAAGCAGTCATAGACTCTGCTATATTTCACACAAAGACTGTTCAACGAGCTTTTGGCGCCGTGAACCTCTAATGGGGACCACCCGTGCCACTTAGGTGATCAGAGCAACGTTTTACCAAATGAAGCTTCGAAACACGAGGATCCATATATATTTCATTAGCCCAATTAAGCACGCGGACTTCTTCATATAATCAACACCTCACCCCACCAGGATTCGAACCCACGATCTTCTAATTGCGACCGGGGAACGCTACCTCTGGGCCACCAGGACACTAAAAGCATTCCTAGACTCTGCTATGTTTCACACAAAGCCTGTTCAACTTGCTTATGGCACCGTAAACCTCTAATGGGGAACACCCGTGCCGCTTAGGTGATCAGAGCAACGTTTTACCAAATGCGGCTTCGAAACAAGGAGGATCCATAAATATTTCATTAGCCCAATAGCACGACTTCTACATATAATCAACGCCTCACCCCACCAGCATTTTAGAACCCACGATCTATAATTGTGACCGGGAATGCTACCTCGCCAACAGACAATAATAAAAAGCAGTCCTAGACACTGCTATATTTCATACAAAGCCTGTTCAAAGAGCTTATGGCGCCGTGAACCTCTCATGGGGACCACCCGTGCCGCTTAGGTGATCAGAACAACGTTTTATTAAATGCTGCTTCGAAACACGAGGATCCATATATATTTCATTAGCCCAATAAAGCATGCGGACTTCTACATATAATCAACACTTCACCCCACCAGGATTTAACCCACGATATTATAATTGTGACCGGGGAACGCTACCCTGGGCCACCAGGACACTAAAGCAGTCCTAGACTCTGTCATATTTCACAAAGACTGTTCAACGAGCTTTTGGCGCCGTGAACTCCCCATCGGGGACCACCCGTGCCACTTAGGTGATCAGAGCAACGTTTTACCAAATGAAGCTTCGAAACACGAGGATCCATATATATTTCATTAGCCCAATTAAGCACGCGGACTTCTTCATATAATAAACACCTCACCCCACCAGGATTCGAACCCACGATCTTCTAATTGCGACCGGGGAACGCTACCTCTGGGCCACTAGGACAATAAAAGCAGTCCTAGACTCTGCTATATTTCACACAAAGCCTGTTCAACGAGCTTATGTCGCCGTGAACCTCTAATGGGGACCACCCGTGCCGCTTAAGTGATCAGGGCAACGTTTTACCAAATCTGGCTTCGAAACACGAGGATCCATATATATTTCATTAACCCAATAAAGCACGCGGACTTCTACATATAATCAACACCTCACCCCACCAGGATTTTAACCCACAATCTTATAATTGTGAACGGGGGATGCTAACTCTGGGCCACCAGGACAATAAAAGCAGTCCTAGACTCTGCTATATTTCACACATAGCCTGTTCAACGAGCTTATGGCGCCGTGAAACTCTAATGGGGACCACCCGTGCTGCTTAGGTGATCAGACCAACATTTTACCAAATGCGGCTTCGAAACAAGAAGGATCCATATATATTTCATTAGCCCAATAAAGCACGTGGACTTCTACATTTAATCAACACCTCACCCCACCAGGATTTGAACCCACGATCTTATAATTGTGACCGGGGAACGCTACCTCTGGCTCACCAGGAGACTAAAAGCATTCCTAGACTCTCCTATATTTCACACAAAGCCTGTTCAACGAGCTTATGGCGCCGTGAACCTCTAATGGGGACCACCCGTGCCGCTTAGGTGATCAGAGCAACGTTTTACCAAATGCGGCTTCGAAACCCGAGGATCCATATATTTTTCATTAGCCCAATAAAGCACGCAGAGTTCTACATATAATCAACACCTCACCCCACCAGCATTTGAACCCACGATCTTATAATTGTGACCGGGGAATGCTACCTCTGGGCCACCAGGACAATAAAAGCAGTCCTAGACTCTGCTATGTTTCACACAAAGCCTGTTCAACGAGCTTATGGCGCCGTGAACCTCTAATGGGGACCACCAAAGTTGCTTAGGTGATCAGAGCAACGTTTTACCAAATCCGGCTTCGAAACACGAGGATCAATATATATTTCATTAGCCCAATAAAGCACGCTGACTTCTACATATAATCAACACCTCACCCCACCAGGGTTCAAACCCACGATCTTCTAATTGTGACCGGGGAACGCTACCTCTGGGCCACCAGGACACTAAAAGCAGTCCTAGACTGCTATATTTCACACAAAGCCTGGTTCAACGAGCTTATGGCGCCGTGAACTCTAATGGGGACCACCCGTGCCACTTAGGGTGATCAGAGCAACGTTTTGGCCACAAATGAAGCTTCGAAACACGAGGATCCATATATATTTCATTATCCCAATAAAGCACGCGGACTTCTACATAATCAACACCTCACCCCTGAAGTTCGAACCCACGATCTTCTTGCGACCGGGAACCTTTACCTCTGGGCCACCAGGACACTAAAAGCATTCTAGACTCTGCTATATTTCACACAAAGCCTGTTCAACTTGCTTTAGCACCGTTAACCTCTAATGGGGACCAACCGTACCGCTTAGGTGATCAGAGCAACGTTTTACCAAATCCGGCTTTGAAACAAGAGGATCCATATATATTTCATTAGCCCAATAAAGCACGCGGACTTCTACATATAATCAACACCTCACCCCACCAGGATTCAAACCCACGATCTTATAATTGTGACCGGGGTATGCTATCTCTGGGCCACAAGGACAATAAAAGCAGTCTTAGACTCTACTATATTTCACACAAAGACTGTTCAACGACCTTATGGCGCCATGAACCTCTAATGGAGACCACCCATGCCGCTTAGGTGATCAGAGCAACATTTTACCAAATCCGGCTTGGAAACACGAGGATCCATATATATTTCATAAGCCCAATATAGCACGCGGACTTATACATATAATCAACACCTCACCCTACCAGGATTTGAACCCACGATTTTATAATTGTGACCGGGGAATGCTACCTCTGGGCCACCAGCACACTAAAAGCAGTCATAGACTCTACTATATTTCACACAAAGACTGTTCAACGAGCTTATGGCGCTATGAACCACTATAGGGGACCACCCGTGCCGCTTAGGTGATCAGAGCAACGTTTAACCAAATGCGGCTTCGAAATCCGAGGATCCATAAATATTTCATTAGCCCAATAAAGCACGCAGACTTCTACATATAATCAAAGCCTCACCCCACCAGGATTTGAAGCCACGATCTTATAATTGTGACCGGGGAACGCTACCTCTGGGCCACCAGGACAAGAAAAGCATTCCTAGACTCTACTATATTTCACACAAAGTCTGTTCAACGACCTTATGGCGCCATGAACCTCTAATGGGGACCACCAGTGCCGCTTAGGTGATCAGAGCAACGTTTTACCAAATCCGGTTTCGAAACACGAGGATCCATATATACTTCATTAGCCCAATAAAGCACGTGGACTTTTACATATAATCAACACCTCACCCTACCAGGATTTGAACCCACGATCTTATAATTGTGACCAGAAAATGCTACCTCTGGGCCACTAGGACAATAAAAGCAGTCCTAGAGTCTGCTATATTTCACACAAAGCCTGTTCAACGAGCTTATGGCGCCGTGAACCTCTAATGGGGCCCACCCGTGCCACTTAGGTGATCAGAGCAACGTTTTACCGAATGCGGACTTCTACATATAATCAACACCTCACCCCACCAGGATTCAAACTCACGATCTTATAATTGTGACCGGGGTATGCTACCTCTGGGCCACAAGGACAATAAAAGCAGTCCTAGACTCTGCTATATTTCACACAAAACCTGTTCAACGAGCTTATGGCGCCGTGAACCTCTGATGGGGGCCACCCATGCGGCTTAGGTGATCGGAGCAACGTTTTACCAAATGCGGCTTCGAAGCACGAGGATCCATATATATTTCATTAGCCCAATAAAGCACGCAGACTTCTACATATAATCAACACCTCACCCCACCAGCATTTGAACCCACGATCTTATAATTGTGACCGGGGAATGCTACCTCTGGGCCACCAGGACAATAAAAGCAGTCCTAGACTCTGCTATGTTTCACACAAAGCCTGTTCAACGAGCTTATGGCGCCGTGTACCTCTAATGGGGACCACCCGTGCCGCTTAGGTGATCAGAGCAACGTTTTACCAAATGTGGCTTCGAAACCCGAGGATCCATATATATTTCATTAGACCATTAAAGCACGCGGACTTCTACATGTAATCAACACCTCACCCCACCAGGATTTGAACCAACGATCTTATAATTGTGACCGGGGAACGCTACCGCTGGGCCACCAGGACAATAAAAGCAGTCCTAGACTCTGCTATATTTCACACAAAGCCTGTTCAATGAGCTTATGGCGCCGTGAACCTCTAATGGGGACCACCCATGCCGTTTAGGTGATTAGAGCAACGTTTTACCAAATGCGGCTTCGAAACACGAGGATCCATATATATTTCATTAGCCCAATAAAGCACGCTCACTTCTTCATATAATCAACAACACACCCCACCAGGATTCGAACCCAAGATCTTCTAATTGTGACCGGGGAACGCTACCTCTGGGCCACCAGGACACTAAGTGCAGTCCAAGACTCTGCTATATTACACACAAAGCCTGTTCAAGGAGATTATGGCGCCATGAACCTCTAATGGGGACCACCCGTGCCGCTTAGGTGATCAGACCAACGTTTTACTAAATGCGGCTTCGAAACAAGAAGGATCCATATATATTTCATTAGCCCAATAAAGCACGCGGACTTCTACATATAATCAACACCTCACCCCACCAGGGTTCAAACCACGATCTTATAATTGTGACCGGGGTATGCTACCTCTGGGCCACCACGACAATAAAAGCAGTTCTAGACTCTACTATATTTCACACAAAGCCTGTTCAACGAGCTTATGGCGCTATGAACCACTATAGGGGACCACCCGTGCCGCTTAGGTGATCAGAGCAACGTTTAACCAAATGCGGCTTCGAAACCCGAGGATCCATAGATATTTCATTAGCCCAATAAAGCACGCAGACTTCAACATATAATCAAAGCCTCACCCCACCAGGATTTGAAGCCACGATCTTATAATTGTGACCGGGGAATGCTACCTCTGGGCCACCAGGACAAGAAAAGCAGTCCTAGACTCTACTATATTTCACACAAAGCCTGTTCAACGACCTTATGGCGCCATGAACCTCTAATGGGGACCACCAG
>NW_024741509.1:0-8662 GCF_018991925.1 Homarus americanus
TCTACTAAAATTGAGAGTTACCAATAGACTTTGTACTAGTTAGGTTAAACAGACACTTTGCTGTAATGGAGATTTCTCGCCGGGGCGTGACCTGCAAACCTCCGGCCAATAGTGCCTGTATATCCCTAAAAAATTTAGGCCGCCAATAGACTTTACACCAAGGTTACTGCTTGATTATTTCTTTCTGCTGCATTATTGGGATCAAACCTCTATAAATTGTGGACAATTAACAGACTCTGTACTACAAGTTAGTTAAACAGACACTTAACGAGACCGCCATCGGGGTGACGAAAACCTCAGCATAGTAGTAGTGGCTGTCTGGATTATTCTTGATCACCAGGCTGGCAAGCCTTACAAAACTTTATACACCAACACAATCTTCACACCAATGAGATAATGAATTATTTGTTTGTCTATAAAATTTCAAGACACCAACACACCCACTACCACCAAGGAGAGGTTGTTGATTAACCCCCACTTAGGCTAAAGCCTCTATAAACCCCAGACACCAATAAACCCCTTTAACCCAGTTAGGCTAAACAGACACTTGCACAAGACAGGTCAACACACTTGCCTTGCTGCTGTAATGGAGGATTCCATCGCCGACGAAACCCCCCCAGGCAGGAGAAGTCTTAATGGATCGCAGAGATGCTGCTCTGCCATCTACAACACCCTGACCGGCACGCAAATCGTCCACGAACGATTCAGTACGTACATCAGCATCTGGTGATCCAAAGTGACGGAGAGCCGCACTGATGACACGACCCCCCGAGTCCTCTAACACGGATTCTCCGGCGCCAGCAAGCCCCCTCCACGAGTCTCGAATATCTCTGACCGTCCCAACGCGAGCCGAGACGACGCACGCTGTTCTAGCTGATGCTGCCTTAGAGGCTATGAAAATCCCAACGACGAGCCTCGCTCCACTGGCCGAATCACCAAGAACGAACCAACCGACCCACCCAGAATGAGCAGGACCACTATCGCAACGACCCATTTTAACAAAAACCAACCTGTCTCACGACGGTCAAAACCCACTCACGTTCCCAAAAGGTGAACAATCCAACGCAGAATTCAGCCACAATGATAGAAGAGCCGACATCGGCGATCAAAACACGCCAACGCTTCCACAGCCAGTTATCCCTGTGGTAACTTTTCGACACCTCATAAAAACCCAAAGTCAAAGGATCATAGGCCTTAACCAGTCCGTATTTGTGACTAAAGAAAAACTGCGGACTGCCAGCATTTGGTTCTTTTGTTTACGGCAAGGCGAGGTTTGCAGGTCTGATGCTGCCGCTGAGTTGGCTTGACACTTCCGTTATCATTTGACAGACGTACTGCATTCTTAAACCCCACCGATAATGTCCGGAGCGATCGCGGCGGCGAGCGTCGGGTTTCAGAGACGCGGCCTGCGCGGTTTCTGGTTGTTAGCGCCTGCCGGAAACTGCACGTCCGCGCCCTTCCGCCGCAAGCAGAAGAGGAGACGTTTCAAGAGAGACTCTATCTCTGGTCTCTGAGCCGAGGCAAGTAAAGAAACGATCAGAGTAGTGTAGAGCCTACTGGTATGCCTACACGGAGGCGAACGACTTCCTACTCTATGCCATAATTCTGATGTTCAAAAATCAGATTCAGAGCTGCTCAGCCTTTTTCTGCTTAGTGGCAGGCCTGTCTCGCCTTCCGGGGTTCATGCCAGAGTGCAGATAGGGACAGGGAATTCAGTGACCATCTATGCGCTGCTACTAATTAGATGACGAGGCATTTGCTACCTTAAGAGAGTCATGGTACATTCTGCTGCTTTCATCTATACTTATTGAATCTCTTCCACTTTGACATTCAGGAGCACTGGGCAGAAATCATTCAACATCCATCAAATTTTTCGACGACATCGTCGCAGGGCAGCCAGACACGGTGGTTCCTCCTGTCGCGTGGGTCTTCCCAGACGAGCTGGAGAGAAATGGCGGCGAGGTACCAGTCCGATCAAGCCTTCGACGTCCCCGGTAACGTGGTCACAGGACCACTTTCGCCGGCGAAATACGCCTACCACGCTAAAGGTGAGTGGGGGGCGCCCAAACATTTTGGCCGCCAATTACAACACCCCACTCCAGCCGACAGCCGACAGAGCTGAACTTCTGCCTGACCTTCGAGTTTCCACCTGTTTATTTCTAACGGTTTCAGTTTTATTTTAACTCTCTTCAAAGTTTTTTTCAATCTTTCACGGTATCGGTTCGCTATCGGTCTCATGGTCATATTTAGCCTTAGATGAGCTTACCACCTGCTTTGGCCACCTCACAAACCCTGACTTACAGAGGAAGTCTTTCCTGACTGTCCCATCTGTACCCTCACGTCAGCCATACGGGCCTGTCACCTCCATGGCAGTGGCCGCTTTCAAGCTTCTGGATTCTAGACGGTATGGGATTTACATGTATAACTTCTGAACGCGAACACTCGTGCTCCGGAAGATATTTGTGCTATGCTGGGCTTTTTCCTCGTCTAGTCGCCTTACTAAGGGAATCCTGTTGGTTTTTTCCTCCATGGCTAATATGCCAAATTTATGGTAGCCTACTACGAGCGATCGTGGTCTCATCCTTAGGGGAACAAGTTCCCCAACCACGAAGCGGAAGACGCTCTGCCACCGACTTTCTTCACCACCGAATACCAGGCAGGAAGGTTTGAGGGGCTTGTCGCGGGGTACCAGCGGCCATGGCGCCGGCACTCCCACCCCTGACTCGCTGGTTTCCTTCTCATTGAGTGGTAAATAGCCAATAGGAAAGTGTTCCAGCAGAACATCTCGCAGAGTCATATACATATTACAGTTTTAATGTATATACGCCGTGGTTCCGTTCTCTACTCGCCGACTTTGCCGCTATCTTTGACCTCTTCCCTGCTTCCTCAAGACACAGCAGTGTAATTTGTTTATCCGGAGAAAAGAGCGAGAGTCGAGCATACTGGCGTGAGCGGCCTTCCGGCTGCAGAACCAGTAGTCGATCTCCGGCAGCGCATGAAGCGCAACACCGCCTTTAAACGCGAGAACTCCTGCCCCCTCCCCAAACATGAGATAGACGACCTCGGCGAACTCAAAGAGAACGCCCACAACAACGCCTGACCGGGGAGAGGGTGGAGGAGCGCTGAGAAAGAGCACGGCGTCACCCAAGCATCCCCTTATCTTCGCTGCACACCACTACATGTGACTGCGGCCCAGGAACACTCCATCAATTTAGGTTCCACTGCACGCATGCCAAGCACTTTGAGGTGATAGACGAAATCCAAGGGCTTAATTTAAAAGATATCCGACCGTTTCTTCGTGGGATGGAGGCTCTAGACATGCAGCATCACCATGAGCGTCAGACGGCCATTCGGTTCTGATGGCAGGCAAGAGCGCCAACCTTATGCAAGCTACAACTGTCGCCTGTTGTGGTTGAATGCGCGTCCATGACTTCAAGTGATAGCTTGTTTGTTTTATAACGCCACAAAACGCTGGCGACAAAACCCCAAGGCGAAGCCTGTCCGGCTAATGGTCGGGGAGACAGTCAGGAAACCAACTCAAGAGCAAACCATGGATATATATTTCACAGAGGAGCGGCGACAAGCCCATATATGCCGCCGCAATATGCTCAACTGTCGATGTATCTGGTATTCTTACGATTCACATAATGACACGTAGTTTGTTGCCCTCATCGACCCACAGCTGAAAGTGATCCCCAGAGAGGTGTGTATTTGCCATTTGGTCTTTTTTTACACTTAACCACTATAAGGTCGAGTCTCAATGAAAGGGATTTGACAGACATAGCCCAAGCTTGTGGGTTTGGGCTATGGATGACTGTTATTTTTACTTGAATCTCTACCTTTTAATAAGAGGCTTATTCACGGACTCGCAGCCATCAAAGTCCTCAACCTCCTCCGTTCAAGGCTCGCTCGAAAGTCCACCCACAGCTGCAGTGGTACTCTATTTTTGAAAGGCTCGATTGTCTCGCTGTTGGAGTTGGGCAGAGCAGAGCCCCAGACCGCCCAATGAGAGAGTAGTAGTAGTTTTAAGAGCGCCTGCCTCTCTCTGTTAATGATCCTTCCGCAGGTTCACTCCACGGAAACCTTCATATGATTTCATTCTCTAAATGATCAAGTTTGGACATTCAGTTTCACAGATTTGACCAGAAAACCCAGCAACGGGCCGATAATCCAAGAGCGCCTAATCCGGCCCGCTTCAAATCATTCAATCGTAGTAGCGACGGGCGGTGTGTAGCAGGAGGATATTAAATTCTCGTTCATGGGAAACAATTGCAGTCTCAACCTTAAAGAAAGGCTTTGAACGGGCTACTACCCGCCCTCGGGGAAAACTCGCTGATCCTTCAGATATGCAGGCCCAAGAACATCTAAGGCATCACAGACCTGTTACTAATCTGTGCGGCGAATTGCTGCTTATCCCCAGAAGATGCCAGAAATGACACCATTTTCTGGAGATCCGACTACTACTAGCAGGCCAGAGTCTCGTTCACATCGAATTAACCAGACAAACTGCCCCACCAACTAAGAACGCACAGCACCACCACCACCGAATCGAGAAAGAGCTCAATCTGTCAATCCTTCCGTGTCTGGGGCTCAGAGTTTCCCGCTGTTGAGTCAATGGCCGCAGGCTCCACCTCCTGTGCCTCCCATCAATTTCAGCTCTAGCTTAAATTCTCGAACCCAAAGACTTTGGTTTCGGAGCTGCCCGCCGGGTCATGGGAATAACGCCGGCGGATCGCTAGTTGGCATCGTTTATGGTTAGAACTAGGCGGTATCTGATCGCCTTCGAACCTCTAACTTTCGTTCTTGATTAATGAAAACATCCTTGGCAAATGGTAGTTCGTCTTGCGGTCCAAGAATTTCACCTCTAGCGTCGCAATACGAATGCCCCCGCCTGTTCCGATTAGTCATTACCTCTGGTTCCGAAAACCAACAAAATAGAACCGAGGTCCTATTCCATTATTCCATGCATCACCATTCGCCATTCAAATAGCCTGCTCTGAGCACTCTAATTTTTTCAAAGTAAACTCTCCGGCCACTCGACACTCGACAAAGAGCATCCCGCGGCGGGCGGCTGTTCGAGCGTGACAGTAAACACCGGGCGGTGCACCGTCAGTCCGAACTGAGATCCAACTACGAGCTTTTTAACCGCAACAACTTTAATATACGCTATTGGAGCTGGAATTACCGCGGCTGCTGGCACCAGACTTGCCCTCCAATGGATACTGTTAAAGGATTTAGTGTACTCATTCCGATTTGCGGATGAGACTCACATCGTTATTTTTCGTCACTACCTCCCCGTGCCGGGAGTGGGTAATTGCCTGCTGCCTCAGATGTGGTAGCCGCTCAGGCTCCCTCTCCGAATCGAACCCTGATTCCCCGTTACCCGTTATAGCCATTGTAGGCGCATAACCTACAATCGAAAGCTGATAAGGCAGACACTTGAAAGAAGCGGCGCCGGTGCGAGACCGTGCGCCAGCCCGAAGTTATTCAGATTCACCACAGGTGGGTTACGGACCGGGCCCGACCAGTTTTGAACTAATAAAAGCTTCCTTTGCGGTCAGAGACCAATTGCATGTATTAGCTCTAGAATTGCCACAGTTATCCAAGTAAGTGGGTTTACAGATCCAATGAAACATAGCTGATTTAATGAGCCATTCGCGGTTTCGCCTTAAATCGGCTTGTACTTACACATGCATGGCTTAATCTTTGAGACAAGCATATGACTACTGGCAGGATCAACCAGGTAGCTGCTGCTGTTGGCGCCCTATCACGGCGGCCAAAATAGTGAGATTGAGAGAGAGGCAGAAGACATTGGGCGAGGGACCGCACGTTGGCCTTAGAGAAATAGCAAACCAGATGATCAGATCTAACTGCACCTTCTCTTTATCCTCGGTGCCGGCAGCGCCACCCGTGTGCCAATCTCCTCCCTTATCCGCCCCTCTTTGCCCCAGCTCCAGCGAGGCAGCCGACATTGGGCGAGGACCGCACGTTGGCGAATCTCCTCCTTATCCGCTTCTTTGCCCCAGCGAGGCAGAAGACATTGGGCGAGGGACCGCACGTTGGCCTTAGAGAAATAGCAAACCAGATGATCAGATCAAACTGCACCTTCTCTCTCGCTATCCTCGGCGCCGGCAGCGCCACCGTGTGCCAATCTCCTCCCTTATCCTCTCCTCTTCTTTGCCCCAGCGAGGCAGCCGACATTGGGCGAGGGACCGCACGTTGGCCTTAGAGAAATAGCAAACCAGATGATCAGATCAAACTGCACCTTCTTCTATCCTCAGCCGGCAGCGCCACCGTGTGTCCTCCCTTATCCGCCTCTCCTTTACCCAGCTCCAGCGAGGCAGCCGACATTGAGGGACCACGTTGGCCAATCTCCTCCCTTATCCGCTCCTCTTCTCTTCTTTTGCCCCAGCGAGGCATAAGACATTGGCCCATCTCCTCCTCTCTTCTTCTTACTGTTTGTGGGGACGGGCTCATGAGCGCCATCGTCGCCCAATATTGGTTAGGTTGTGTATTTCACGGGTGGGAACCGCCATCATCGTTGTTAGGTGATGGGGTAACCAACGTGTGCTTTGACGAGTTTTTGCTGCTAAACTCTCTTTATACTCGGCTCCAGACTGCCCTGGTCGTGTTGAACCATGAGCGTTGTCTATGCACATTTAGGTAGCCGCGTGGAATAGTGCAATGAATCTCGGTCAAGACGGTTGGGCGCTGCATTGAAGGCCGGCACAGACGCGAAGACGGGTGATCAGCCAACGCAAGTCCGCTAAGTTGGGCAGACAGCAACGACTGAAAGGCCGCAGCATATGCTGTGACGGAAACTAGTAGGGTGGCGACCGAGAGAGAGAGAGAGACGGAGTAAATAATGTCCAAACGGAAGAGAGACCTGGCAAGTGTAATTGATAGAGCGAGCCTACTCGCCATAAGCCCGCTCCACTGCCATTCCTCTGATCCAATGAGACTAAAATCTCTCTCCTTCTGCTCCAGCCATTGCAGGGCAGGGAAGCGACGGCAATTTTGGTTGTTGTTTTGAATGCGCTTTTTAGAGAGCCGCGCCCGCTGGGGCGGAAGATATTTCACACCGAATATGTGTGTGAAGGCACCTCTCCCTTAATATAGTGAAATAGTGCAATCCAGCATACAAGGTCGGACGATAGGACATTCACCGTACCGCACCTCGAGAGTGGATGTTGGTAAGGTTAAACCGGACTGTTCGCAGACAGCCGAATAACCCGGTTCCGGACTATTGGTGGATGCAACATCATGATGATGCTGCTGCTGTCGCGGAAACCGCAGTGGCGACGGAGAGAGTAATAATGTTCAATAGGAGAGCGACCTGGCTAGTGTAATTGATAGATCGCGAGCCTACTCGCCATTAGCCCGCCCACTGCCATTCCTCTGACCCAATGAGACTATTCTCTCTCTCTCCTTCTGCTCCAGCCATTGCAGGGCAGGGAGAGGAAATCGACGGCAATTTTGGTTGTTGTTTTTGAATGCGCGTTTTGCCGCAGAGGCGCTCCGGGGCGGAAGATATTTCACATCGAATATGTGTGAAGGCACCCTCTCCCTTAATATAGTGAAATAGTGCAATCCAGCATACAAGAGCGGACGATAGGACAGTCACCGCACCGCACCTCGAGAGTGGAAGTTGTTTGATCGTTTGTTAGGTTAAAACCTGACTGTTCGCGAACAGCCGAATAACCCGGTTCCGACACAATAGACGCAACATCATGATGCTGCTGCTGTCGCGGAAACCGTGGTGGCGACGCGCCGAGAGTAATAATGTTCAATTGGGAGACAGACCTGGCTAGTGAAATTCATAGATCGCGCTCCACTGCCATTCCTCTGACCCCATGAGACTATTTCTCTCTCTTCTTCTTCTGCTGCTGCTGCTCCAGCCATTGCAGGGCAGGGAAGGGAAAGCGACGGCAACTTTGGTTGTTGTTTTGAATGCCGCGCTTTTCGCAGAGGCCGGCGCCCGCTGGGGGCGGAAGATATTCCACACCGAATAGGTGTGTGAAGGCACCTCTCCCCTTAATATAGTGAAATAGTGCAATCCAGCATACAAGAGCGGACGATAGGACAGTCACCGTACCGCACCTCGAGAGTGGAAGTTGTTTGATCGTTTGTTAGGCAGGTTAAAACCCGACTGTTCGCGAACAGCCGAATAACCCGGTTCCGGACTTACAATAGACGCAACATCATGATGCTGCTGCTGTCGAAACCGTGGTGGCGACGTGTGCGCCGAGAGAGTAATAATGTTCAATTGGGAGACAGACCTGGCTAGTGAAATTCATAGATCGCGCTCCACTGCCATTCCTCTGACCCCATGAGACTATTTTCTCTCTCTTCTTCTGCTGCTGCTCCAGCCATTGCAGGGCAGGGAAGGAAAGCGACGGCAACTTTGGTTGTTGTTTTGAATGCGCTTTTGAGAGGCGCCGGCGCCCGCTGGGGGCGGAAGATATTCCACACCGAATAGGTGTGTGAAGGCACCCTCCCTTAATATAGTGAAATAGTGCAATCCAGCATACAAGAGCGGACGATAGGACAGTCACCGCACGCACCTCGAGAGTGGAAGTTGTTTGATCGTTTGTTAGGCAAGTTAAAACCCGACTGTTCGCGAACAGCCGAATAACCCGGTTCCGGACTTACAATAGACGCA
>NW_024741510.1:0-5211 GCF_018991925.1 Homarus americanus
AGTATAACAAAGCCCCCTGATCGAGTATAAGAAAGGCACCTGATCGAATATAACAATGTTCCTAGTCGATTATATACAAAGGCCCCTGATCGAGTATAACAAAGTCCCCAGATCGAGTATAAAAAAGCCCCCTGGTTGCGTATAACAAAGTGCCTGATCAAGTATAACAAAGCCCTCTCATCGAGTAGAACAAAGCCCCCTCATCGAGCATAAAAAAGCCCCCTGGTCGAGTATAACAAAATCCCCTGGTCGAGTATAACAAAGTTCCAAGAGCGAGTATTTCAAAGGCTCCGAATCGAGTATAACAAAGCCCTCTCATCGAGTATAAAAAAGCCCCCTGCTCGAGTATAACAAAGTCTCTGATCGAGTACAACAAAGCCCTTTGATCGAGAATAACAAAGCCCCATCATCGAGTATAAAAAAGCCCCCTGGTCGAGTATAACACAGTTCCCTGGCCGAGTATAACAAACTCCCCTCATCGAGTATAACAAAGCCCCCTCATCGAGTTTAACAAAACCCCCTGATCGAGTATAAAAAGCCCCCTGGTCGAGTATAACAAAGTCCCCTGGTCGAGTATAACAAAGTCCCATGAACGAGTATAACAAAGGCCCCGAATCTAGTATAACAAAGTCCCCTGGTCGAGTATAATAAAGTCCCATGATCGAGTATAACAAAGGCCCCTGATCGAGTATAACAAAGTACCCTGATCGAGTATAAGAAAGCGCCCTGATCGAGAATAACAAAGTCCCCTGATCGAGTTTAACAAAGTCCCCTTATCGAGTACAATAAAGCCCCTTATCGAGTATAACAAAGTCCCTTGATCGAGTATAACAAAGTCCCATTATCGAGTATAACAAAGGCCCCTGATCGAGTAAAACAAAGTCCCCTGATCGAGAATACTAAAGTCCCCTGGTCGAGTAAAACAAAGTCCCCTGGCCGAGTATAACAAAGTCCCCTGATCGAGAATAACAAAGTCCCCTGGTCGAGTTTAACAAAGTCCCCTTATCGAGTACAATAAAGCCCCTTATCGAGTATAACAAAGTCCCCTTATCGAGTATAACAAAGGCCCCTGGTCGAGTATAACAAAGCCCTTTGGTCGAGTATAACAAAGTCCCATAATCGAGTATAACAAAGGCCCCTTATCGAATATAAGAAAGGCCCCTGGTCGAGTATAACAAAATCCCCTGATCGAATATAACAAAGTCCCCTGATCGAGTATAACAAAGTCCACTAATCGAGTATAAGAAAGGCACCTGACCTAATATAACAAAGTCCCCTGATCGAGTATGAAAAAGCCCCCTGGTCGTGTATAACAAAATCCTTTTGTCGAGTGTAACAAAGTCCCATAATCGAGTATAACAAAGGCCCCTTATCGAATATAACAAAGGCCCCTGGTCGAGTATAACACAACCCCCTGATCGAGTATGAAAAAAAAAAGCACAATTGAGTAGCAAGTGCGGTCGCGTATATGAAGTCCCCTCATCGAGTATAACAATGCCCCCTCATCGAGTATAAAAAAGCCCCCTGGTTGCGTATAACAAAGTCTCAGATCAAGTATAACAAAGTCCCCTCATCGAGTAGAACAAAGCCACCTCATCGAGCATAAAAATGACCCCTGGTCGAGTATAACAAAATCCACTGGTCGAGTATAACAAAGTCTCAAGATCGAGTATTTCAAATGCCCCGAATCGAGTATAACAAAGGCCACTGGTCGAAAATAACAATGTCCCCTGATCGAGTATAATAAAGTCCCAAGATCGAGTATAACAAAGCCCCCAGATCGAGTATATCAAAGTCCGCTGATCGATTACAACAAAGTCACCTGATCGGTTATAGCAAAGTCCCCTGAACGAGTATAACAAAGTCCCCTGATCGAGTATAACAAAGTCCCCTGGTCGTCTATAACAAAGTCCCCTGATTGAGCATACGAAAGACCCCTCATCGAGTTTAACAAAACCCCCTGATCGAGTATAAAAAAGTCCCCTGATCGGGTATACTAAAGTCCCCTGATCAAGTATAACAAAGTCACAAGATCGAGTATAACAAAGCCCCCCGATCGAGTATAACAATGTCCGCTGATCAAGTATAACAAAGCCCCCTGATCGAGAATAACAAAGTCCCCTGGTCGAGTAAAACAAAGTCCCCTGGCCGAGTAAAACAAAGTCCCCTGTTCGAGTTTAACAAAGCCCCCTCATCGAGTTTAACAAAACCCCCTGATCGCGTATAAAAAAGCCCCCTGGTCAAGTATAACAACTCCCCTGGTCGAGTATAACAAAGTCCCATGATCGAGTATAACAAAGGCCCCTTATCGAGTATAACAAAGTCCCTGATCGAGTATAACAAAGTCCCCTGGTGGTATATAACAAAGTCCCCTGATCAAGTATAACAAAGTACCCTGATCGAGTATAACAAAGTGCCCTGATCGAGAATAACAAAGTCCCCTGATCGAGTATAACAAAGTCCACTAATCGAGTATAAGAAAGGCACCTTACCGAATATAACATAGTCACGAGTCGAGTAAAAAAACACCCCTCATTGAGTATAACAAAGCCCCATGATCGAGTATAACAATGTCCCCTGATCGAGTATAACAAAGTCCCCTGATCGTGTATAACAAAGTCCCCTGATCGAGTATAACAAAGTCCCCTGATCGAGTAAAACATACACCCCTGGTCAAGTATAACGAAGTCCCCTGATCGAGTATAACAAAGCCCCCTGATCGAGTATAATAAAGTCCCCTGATCGAGTATAACTAAGGGCCCTAATCGAGCATAACTAAGTCCCCTGATCGAGTATAACAAAGGACCCTAATGGAGTAAAACATAGTCCCACGATCGAGTATAACAAAGTCCTCTAATCGAGTATAACAAAGACCCCTGATCGAGTATACTAAAGTCCCCTCGTCGAGTTTAACAAAACCACCTTATCGAGTATAACAAAGGCCCCTGGTCGAGTATAACAAAGTACTTTGGACGAGTATAACAAAATCCCATAATCGAGTATAACAAAGGCCCCTTATCGAATATAACAAAGGCCCCTGGTCGAGTATAACAAAGTCCCCTGATCGAGTATAACAAAGCCCCCTCATCGAGTATAAAAAAGCCCCCTGCTCGAGTATAACAAAGTCTCTGATCGAGTACAACAAAGCGCTTTGATCGAGTATAACAAAGCGCCATCATCGAGTATAAAAAAGCCCCTTGGTCCATTATAACACAGTTCCCTGGCCGAGTATAACAAAGACCCCTCATCGAGTATAACAAAGCCCCCTCATCGAATTTAACAAAACCCCCTGATCGAGTATAAAAAAGCCCCCTGGTCGAGTATAACAAAGTCCATGATCCGAAAAGTGTAACAAGGCCCGAATCTGGTATAACAAAGTCCCTGGTCGAGTATAATAAAAGTCCCATGATCGAGAATAAAAAAGTCCCTGATCGAGAGTTTAACAAGTCCCATATCAGTACAATAAGCCCTTATCGAGTGTAATAAGTCCCTGATCGAGTATAACAAATTCCATTATCGAGTATAACAAAAGGCTTGGTCGAGTGGCTCGTGATCCGAGAATAAAGTCCTGGTCGAGTAAAACAAGATCCCCTGGCCGAGTATAACCAAGTCTCCCCTGATCGAGTATAACAGCCCCCTCATCAGAGTTTAACTTGAAACCCCCTGATGGTATAAGTAAGACCCTGGTCGGAGTATAACTAAAGTCGGGTAAGTGTAAAAGTCAATGATCGGTATACAGGCCCCTTATCGAGTATAACAAAGGCCCCTGGTTGAGTATAACAAAGTCCTTTGGTCGAGTATAACAAAGTCCCATAATCGAGTATAACAAAGGCCCCTTATCGAATATAAGAAAGGCCCCTGATCGAGTATAACAAAATCCCCTGATCGAATATAACAAAGTCCCCTGATCGAGTATAACAAGTCCACTAATCGAGTATAAGAGAGGCACCTGACCGAATATAACAAAGTCCCCTGATCAAGTATGAAAAAGCCCCCTGGTCGAGTATAACAAAGTCCATTTGTCGAGTGTAACAAAGTCCCATAATCGAGTATAACAAAGGGCCCTTATCGAATATAACAAAGGCCCCTGGTCGAGTATAACAAAACCCCTTGATCGAGTATGAAAAAGCCCCCTGGTCGAGTATAACAAAGCCCCCTAATCGAGTATAACAAAGTCCCCTGATCGAGTATAACTAAGTGTCCCTAATCGATATAACAAAGGACCTTAATGCCGTATAACAAAGTCCCAAGATCGAGTATAACAAAGTCCCCTGATCGAGTATAACAAAGGACCCTAATGGAGTATAACAAAGTCCCCTGGTCGAGTATAACAAAGTACCCTGTTCGAGTATAACAAAGTCCCCAGATCGAGTAAAACAAAGTCCCGTCATCGAGTATAACAAAGCCCCCTGATCGAGTATAAGCAAGGCACCTGATCGAATATAACAATGTTCCTAGTCGAATATATACAAAGTCCCCTGATCGAGTATAACAAAGTCCCCAGATCGAGTATAACAAAGTCCCCTCATCGAGTATAACAATGCCCCTCATCGAGTATAAAAAAGCCCCCTGGTTGCGTATAACAAAGTCCCAGATCAAGTATAACAAAGTCCCCTCATCGAGTAGAACAAAGCCACCTCATCGAGCATAAAAATGCCCCCTGGTCGAGTATAACAAAATCCACTGGTCGAGTATAACAAAGTCTCAAGATCGAGTATTTCAAATGCCCCGAATCGAGTATAACAAAGGCCACTGGTCGAAAATAACAATGTCCCCTGATCGAGTATAATAAAGTCCCAAGATCGAGTATAACAAAGCCCCCAGATCGAGTATAACAAAGTAAGCTGATCGATTACAACAAAGTCACCTGATCGGTTATAGCAAAGTCCCCTGAACGAGTATAACAAAGTCCCCTTATCAAGTATAACGAAGTCCCCTAGTCGTCTATAACAAAGTCCCCTGATTGAGCATAAGAAAGACCCCTCATCGAGTTTAACAAAACCCCCTGATCGAGTATAAAAAAGTCCCCTGATCGAGTATACTAAAGTCCCCTGATCAAGTATAACAAAGTCACAAGATCGAGTATAACAAAGCCCCCCGATCGAGTATAACAATGTCCCATGATCGAGTATAACAAAGGCCCCTTTTCGAGTATAACAAAGTCCCCTGATCGAGTATAACAAAGTCCCCTGATCGAGTAAAACAAACACC
>NW_024741511.1:0-8494 GCF_018991925.1 Homarus americanus
AGGATCAGACTGGCTGCAGCTACGGCTCTCTTACATTGGTTGGGTCCGCGAGACAGCCACCTGGCCTGATCCTGAGCTTGGTATAAAAGACCAAGGTGGCGGGCGGAAATTTAACTCCTATCACGAAAAGCAGCAGCAGCAACATGTCAGGACGCGGCAAGGGAGGCAAGGTGAAGGGCAAGTCAAAGTCCCGTTCTAGCAGGGCCGGACTCCAGTTCCCCGTGGGTAGGATCCACCGTCTCTTGCGTAAAGGCAACTATGCTGAGCGTGTTGGTGCAGGTGCACCTGTGTACCTTGCAGCCGTCATGGAGTACCTGGCAGCAGAAGTGCTCGAGCTGGCCGGTAACGCCGCCAGCGACAACAAGAAGACCCGCATTATCCCGCGTCATCTTCAGCTTGCCATTCGCAATGACGAGGAGCTGAACAAGCTCCTATCTGGAGTCACCATTGCCCAAGGGGGTGTCCTTCCTAACATCCAAGCTGTGCTCCTCCCCAAGAAGACAGAGAAGAAATAAGAACCCAAGGTTCGTTCACACAAGACAACCTAACCAAACAGGCTCCTTTCGGAGCCACAGGATATCACTTAAAGAGAGAAATATACGACATCAACGTTTTGCAGGATAACACTCTGTGCAAATTGAGTGTAAATGTTTTTGAATGGTGTAGATGTGAAGGGGTACTGCGGGGGCCTGGGGTGGGGGACTTAAACGGGACTTAGAAGGGCGCAGAAGCAGCAGCAGCAGCAGCAAGGGAGGCGACCTTATTTTCACTCTGGTTCATTGACAGTACACATTTACCAGCAGCATACATTGGAGTCATATTGTAATTGTAGACTAATCAGTGTGTGGGCTAGCCAATTTGGGATAAACAGCAAGAATGTAATGTCCTCAATGAAGTAATGACATAGTTCAAGATGTCTTTGACAGTGTCACATTCAATAATATAGTGCTTTAAAGGTGTATCACAAAGTTTACATGCTGAGTGTTCCGGTATGGGTACAGCGTTACTAACTAGCCAGATGTGTCTGTATCCTAACCTAATTCTGGCCACGACTACATCACACAGGCAAGTTGTTTGGACACTCTTCCTAGCCCCCTTGGTCCCTGTTCACCTACCTACTGTAGCAGTAAGTAGGTACCTGTTGTAAATCGAAAGGTTGCCAATTCGTAATCAGGGAAAGTTGATTGAGCTTCTAAACTTGAACTGACATAATCCGAGGAGTGGTGATCCGAGGATCACAGACACTATCTCTCCCACTACAAATCCCTTCCTAACCTCCTGCTCCTTCCTCTGTCCTCCCCAAATTTAACCATGCTATCTCAAAGGTAATAATACAGGTAGAGACAACAACATATTTTCCTATTGTCTTATTATATATTAATAACAGAAACGCTGCCGCCATCCCGGAGGCTATACATTGTCTCACTGTTCATTACCTCCACAATTCTTCCTCTTACTTCTTCTTCCATCAATACTTTATTAACGGTGTATGTAAGTTTCACCATGTATTGCACTACAGCTGTAGAGCAAAGTATATTTTGTTAGCAATAAACCAAAAGCATATTTTATGGCCTAATCATCACTACATAGAACACCACCCATAAAGCATGATACTAGTAGACCACAAACTGCTATAAACACCCAAAGCATATTTTATTGCCTAATCATCACTACATAGAACACCACTCATAAAGCATGATACTATTAGACCACAAACTGCTATAAACCACAATAATATAATAGACTATACTAGTGACTATAATTGTGTTACCCAATATTTTACGAAATAATACTATAAAACATAATAATAAACACACTATTAGTGTATATTAGTTGAATGCACAATCTGATGAGAAGTAAAAAAAAAAACAACAACATAACAATAACCTATAAAGAGTGTAGAGTATTTTTGTGCAAACTATTATACTAGTAGATGGTCTAAGATAACTGTATGTGAAGGAAAAGGTGTGCTCTCCACTCAAACTTTCTTTTTATGAAATCTCCAACTCCCCAGCTGAGCGGTACGCCCAATGGGAAACAAAACGTGGCACATAACACGCCGCCCGCCAGCTCTGGCTCGGTGAATAGGAATCAGTAATCGGGCGGAGTATAAACAACACCGCCGCCAATGTGCTCCTCCCATCTCTGAGGAAATCTGGTGGGCAACTTAGTATTATATTAGTATGTAATAATAATAACAATAATAAAAATAATAATAATAATAATAATAATACTAATAATAATAAGAATAATAATAATATTAATAATAATAATATTAATAATAATAACATGCAATTACATTTTATAACACATACTAACAAAATAGTGTATAGCCTACTATACTTAACTATAATAGGTTAGGTTGCGTAGGAGGATCTAAAAAGTACAGTAGTATATACACACACACACACATACATATAGACAACAAACTAAATTAGAAACCACACGTCAGTGAAGTTATCAAATCCTCCAGTTTCCGTCTCCACCTCCTACGCCGACTCAAGTCCCTCGGTGTTCCTGCACACGAGCTCCTCAGTGTTTACACAACATTCATACTTCCCAAGCTCACCTGGTCTTCTTCCCTAAATGCCACACAACGTAAACACCTAGAAAAAGTGCAAAAGAGGCCATGCAAGATTATTCTCTACCCTTCCTACTCCACATATCAAGAAGCGCTCAACACACTGACCGACCCTTTAGACTCTCACTGACCATCACCACGACCTCATCTGCAAATTTGGTAAGAAGCTTCTACACCATCCCCGACACCGGCTCCTACTACCACCTGAGATCCCTAGTCCGAGAATTGCTCTTCGACACCACAACCGCATCCAGCCCATACGTGCACGAACTGATCTCTATAAGAACAGCCCAGTCCCAACCATTGTAAAAATTATCGATAACTTGTAATAAATCAGTGTACTCACTCCCAGTAAACACGACTCCTTGCACTGTCACTATGTTGAAATGAACTGTAGTTTGAGCTTTTCCCCAGCTAGTTATTATATGTCTTATTTGTGTCACTCATGTTACTTGTATATTATTTGTAATTCGTAACCCATTCCCCAAATATGTAACTGTATATTTTCAGCCTTCTGGCTGCCAAGCACTTTCAATAAACCGTTAATTATTATTATTATTATTATTATTATTATTTATATGTTGGCCCATACCAACTCACTCCCCTGAACCCTCCTCCCCACCGGACTATCAACAAGTTCTTGCCATAAGGTACTACCTCATTTGGCAAAGGAATGGAACCAGTGATGAATAGTGGTGAACAGTGCTTAACTCAGTGAAAAACAACTCGGCAGTTGAGTCTTACCCAAGCTAGCTAACCACCTTCACACAGTGAGGTCCCAGGTACCCGGTTATACTTCCCCTGAGACTCCACGATAGAGAGGCCTGGGACCACACCTCACCCACTTGAATGAGTGAGTCATGTGGACCACGTGGTGTCCCCAAGATGCTACGACACCACGTAGTGAATGTTTTGCTACAGCATCATCATGTGAAGTTCCTCATAACACCATCTGTGAGGTAACTGCTACATCCTCAGGCCCCTCATAACGCCATCTGTGAGGGAGTTACTACACTACGTGTCTGGTGTTCAACACCTCACCTTACATGATCTATGCGTGCAAACATTAATCTGTATGTTCACTGTGTGCTCCTTCACCTTTCTCTAATGAGGGCTTTTGTTAAACCACCAATGTATGTACTAAGTCAATTGTGTCCAATGTATACTTTCGAAAAGCCCTTGTTTGGGTTAGGTAGGAGAGAGTAGTCGTCATTATTGTCCAAGCCACATTATTTATTTCTATATATAAGTAATGTAGGCTGGTTTTTAAATACCTCAATCCCCTAACGGTGCCGTTTGTATATTAAGAAATACCGAAGCCATACAGTACAACACCAGCGAATATGAAGTATCACTGTAACCGGCAACTGTTACTCACTCATACCTACATACATATATAGAGTCTTTACAGAATGATAGCAGACACGAGGAAGACGAACAACAAGAGGAGAAGAGTTAGAAGAAAATCAACTTCAAGCTAAGAAGAAGAATACCAAGACATTTCCTCCAAACAAGAAAACAACACACACAATCAAGCCGACCAAACACTGAGAAACCATGGCAGAACCCAACATGCACCGGACGCTTGACCTGACTCTATCCTGCCGCATCCAGGCGAGTTGCTGCTTAAAGTCCCTCACGCAAGCGCTGTTTAGCCACTGCACCTATTCTATCCTCCTAAAATTCACTTCAATCCCCCCTGCCACTAGCATGTTATGTATGTATGTATGTATGTATGTATGTATGTATGAATGCTAACTGCAACTTTGCGTATTAAAACTCATTACTCTTACCGAAGTAATATAGTGCGTGGTTATGTTATGTCATGTTAGGATAGATTATAAACTACATTGGGTTACATTTCGTGAGGTTCGGTGACGCTACAGGAAGTTAGGTGAGGTACCTGGAGGTTAGGTGAATGTTGACTGACTGACTGACAATTATTAGGAAGTGGTTCCAACACGTTCACACACAACCTATACTCATACCACAAGTCCAGAATTAGAGAGGATCATGTTATTGGATATATTTTCAACGATTTACTCAGTGTCTAACCAACTCTTTAGCGATTTAAATGTGGACCTAAAATTAGGTCCGTATATTTGTTTGTCGTGGTGGTGGTGGTGGTGTGCGCCCGTCCATCAGGTTGATTAACCACCAAAACCATAAAGGGTGCGGCCCTGCCGTTTCAGGGCATAAACCACATCCATGGCGGTGACGGTCTTCCTTTTTGCGTGCTCGGTGTAGGTGACGGCGTCACGGATGACGTTCTCCAGAAACACCTTGAGGACGCCGCGGGTCTCCTCGTAGATGAGGCCGGATATACGTTTAACACCTCCACGCCGAGCTAGACGACGAATGGCGGGCTTGGTGATACCCTGGATGTTGTCACGAAGCACCTTACGATGACGCTTGGCGCCACCCTTTCCAAGTCCCTTGCCTCCTTTGCCTCGTCCAGTCATGTTGTTGTGGTTGCTACTACAGGTGGTCCTGGTGTGGCTTCGCCTAGAACTAGAGAACTAGAAAAATGCTAGTGACAGGGGGGAAGGAGGTTCAGAGGAAGAATAAAGATAGGATGGAAGTGAATTTTAGAAGGAGAGAACAGGTGCAGTGGCTAAACACCGCTTGCGTGAGGGGGTAGGCAAAATGCCCGTGAGGGTGCAACAACAACAATCAGGACGAGGCAGAGGGAGGGCGGGAGCAGGTCCGGGCAAGCAAAGGGCCAACGCGGGTGTTCTGATTGTCGTCCTAGCAGGCAGTGTTGGTAAAACTTAGGAAGAACCGCCCCGCCACGGCGGCGGCGCAAGCCGAGAAACGCAGGTGGACGGACGCACAGGCAGCACACGATCAAATCAAACAGAGAAGGTGAAAATATAGAAATTTTGCTAGTCGTAGGGTTGTTTGGAGAGAGATGAAGGTAAAGTCTTTGAGCTATGTCAAAGAGGAACGGAGCGAGTTGGAGGAAGGGTTTTTTAATCTTTGAGCTTGAAATGTCAAAGTATTCATAGTAAGGAAGGATGAGCGTATCGTAGGAGAGTTTTTAGTAATAGCAGCAGACAGATTTGAGCTTTTTTGTCAAATTATGAACGGAGACGAGAATGAGATATAGGTTGAGTGGTTTCAGTCTAGAGTTAGGCAATTTTATTAAGAATTGGATGTCACAGACGTTGGGTATGTTTGATTAGGTTCTGAGAGTTGTGGGTCTTTTAGATATGTCAGAGAGAAATGGAGAGAGTTGGAGGAAGAGTTTTGAATCTTTGAGTTTGAAATGTCAAAGTATTCGTAGTGAGGAAGGATGAGTGTATCGTAGGAGAGTTGTTTAGTAATGGCAGGAGGCAGATTTGAGCTATGTCAAATTGTGAACGGAGATGAGAGTGAGATATAGGTTGTTAGGTTTCAGTCTTGAGTTAGGTCGATTTTGGTAAGGTGGCTTTGTCTGGCGGGGGGGGGATGTTGTGTTTGGAGATTGGTTGAGGGAGGGGGGGAGTTTGTGTTTGGGGATTGATGGGGGTGGCGGTTGTATGTTAATTTAAGGTGAATTAAAATTGCTTAAGGGGGGTTGTTGTGTGAGTGTGTATGTGTTTGCATGTAAATGTAAGGGGAGAGAGGGAGGGTTAGGATAATGTTATAAGGTCAGGTATGGTTCGGTTGTCGGGAGGAGGGGGGAGGAGAGGAGAGGAGAAGGGAGGCGAAAGGGGGAAAGGGGGGCTTTGGAGGTTCTTGGGTTAATTTATGGTATGGTAGGATTTCTTAGGAATGATATGTTTTGTGTTGCTAATGAATAGTTGTATTGCGTCATATGTTTTTATTTATTTATTTATTTATTTTATTTATTTATTTATTTATTTTTATTAGGAGGGTCAAAGGGGCTTGTTAGAAAGGTCGGGTATATTAAGTTTTTATTTTGGGAGGATTGTAGGTATCGATTTCTAAGAGGGGTTGTGAGTAAGGTTGGGTGGGTTAAGTTTTTCTTTTGGGAGGATTGTAGGTTTTGTTAGTGGTTGGCAGAGTTGGGTTAATTATTGCATTCTCTCTTTCTTGCAGGTATTGTGAGTTCTGGCCCCATTCTTGAGGGAGAGGGTTTGTGTACAGGTACATTGCACCCCTCCCCGACCTTATTGGCCGAGAGAGGCGTTCAATGTCGTCTGCAGTTGGTGCCGTTTTTATAAGGTACACCTCTCCGGCCTTGAGGGAGAGGGCTTGCGTACAGGCATTGTGGAACTCTCACCGACCTTATTGGCTAAGGGAAACGTACATGTCATCTGAGTTAGTATGGGATGGGTAAGTTAGGTATTTGTTTTGGGAGGAGTGATAGGGTGTGGTTAGTTAATGGTAGAATGGTAATTTTTTATTTCGTGTGGGATTGCTAGTAACGGCTGGGTATGTTAGGTTTTTATTTTGGGGGGATTGTTAGGGTTTTTTTTTTTTTTTTTTTGAGTGGTCTTGAGTTTGAGTTGGTGGCGTGGGGTTTGGAGTGAGGGGGGAGGGAGAAAATTAGTAAGTTAGGTTAGGTTGATTGGGTTAGGTTAGGTGGGGAATCGGGTAGATTGTGGGCTGAGGAAGGATAGGTTATTAGGTTAGGTTGATTTGGTTAGGTTGGGTGGGAATCGTTGGGTGAGGGTTGAGGAGAGGTTAAGGTTGTTTAGGGGAAATTGTTGGGTGTGGATTTATAGGGAAGATATTAATATAGGGAGGTGGGAGGAGTGTTTGGTCTATTTTAATATGAGAATGCAGTGGGGTGCAGGGATGAGGTCTAAAATGTCGAGTGACTGTGAGCGTGGTCTGAGTGTGGTGTATGCAGGTGAGGGATGGGCGGTTACGTGACTGTGTGTGTGGAGGAGTCGGGAGGATGAGGGGAGTGTGCTAGGTTCGTGTCGGGGTTGTTTTCTGTTTCCTTTGGGGTAGTGCCGAATAGATTTACTTTGATTATAGGTTTAGTTGGATGTGTGTATTGTATAATTCTTTTGCTGTCAGGTGTGTAGGGAGAAAGGGGGGAGGTGTTCTTTCTCTTAGGTCTAGGGGTCTTGACCACTAGTTCTGTGGGGGGATGGGCTGCCATTTTATTCTTGGGAGTCTGAGGTGTTAGGGGAGGATTGGGTTTGGTTTGGATTTTTGTGGTCCGGGAGTTCATCGTAGTCGTGTGGGAGAAGTCAGGTGTAGGCAAGGTCGAGGTGGAGGGGCCGGGAGGTTTTGGACTGATTACTATAAGGGGTGAGGTAATAGTAGATTGGTGAGATAAGTCAGGTGTGGGCATGGCAGAAGTGGAGGGGCGGAGGGAGATTGCAGTGGTTTCTCTGGGGGGTGGGGGGGCAAGTTGGTCCGGTCGGAGATGGGGGCAGTGGGGAAGATGAGGTCGGGACCGGTTCTGAAGGAATCAGGAATGTGTATGGTAGGGAGGCCGTTCGCCTTTAAACCATCAATTGCCAGTTTCAGAAATAGTGACCTGTTTCCGTTGCTTAGGGCATGTGCCAAAAGTATGATGGTGGTGATTTTTGCGTCAGTGTCGGGGGAGGGTGGGGGGGCGGTCAGGTTGTTGGTCCAGCAAGTGTGGGTGGGGAGGGTCGTGTGAGTAGGGAGTGAGTGGTGGGGAGTTGGAGGTGGTGCTGTGGGAGGTGCTGTGGGAGGTGAGGGTCGGCGGGGAGGGAGTGGTGTTGTGCTGTTGTCGAGTCTGATTTTGCACTTATTGCTGATGGCAGAGTGAGGGCCTTTACAGTTGCAGCATTTTGTTACAGTGGCAGTTCAGTTTCGGTAGGAGTGGCCTTGATTGGCACACTTTGAGCAAGTTTGTGTGTTACTGCAACGGTTGGTGTTGTGTCCGAATTTGTAGCAATTAAAACATTGGTGAACTTGAATGTAGTGTTGGAACTCAATGTCTCGTGAGGGGATGATGTTGTTGCCGATTTTTATACCGTT
>NW_024741512.1:0-24814 GCF_018991925.1 Homarus americanus
TCGACCAGGGGACTTTTTTATACTTGACCAATGGACTTTGTTATACTCGATGAGGGGCCTTTGTTATACTCGATCTAGGGAGTTTTTTCTTTTCGAGAAGGCGACTTTGTTATACTTGATCAGGGACGTTTTTATACTCGACCAGAGGACTTTATTATACACGATCTGGGGATATGTCAGGGACATTCTTATACTCAACCAGAGGACTTTGTTATACTCGATCAGGGGACTTTGTTATACTCAATCAGGGGACTTTGTTATACTCGATGAGGGGCCTTTGTTATACTCGATGAGGTGGCTTTGTTATACTCGACCAGGGGACTTTGTTATACTCGATCAGGGAACATTGTTATACTCGACCAGGGAACTTTTTTTATAATTAATCAGGGGACTTTGTCATACTCGATCAGGGGACTTTCCTATATTTGACCAATGTACTTTGCTATACTCGATGAGTGGCTTTTGTTATACTCGATGAGGTGACTTTGTTGTACTCGACCAGGGGACATTGTTATACTCGATCAGGGGACTTTGTTATAATCGATTAGGGGACTTTGTTATACTCGATCAGGGGAATTTGTTATACTCGACCAGAGGACTTTGTTATACTCGATCGCCGGACTTTGTTATACTCGATAAGTGGACTTTGTTATACATCGATAAGGGGACTTTTTTATACTCAATAAGAGGACTTTGTAAGACTCGAATAGGGGACTTTGTTATACTCGACCAGGGGACTTTGTTATTCTCGATGAGGGGCCTTTGTTATACTCGATCAGGGGACTTCCTTATAGTTGAGCAGGGGGCTTTGTTATACTCGATTAGGAGGCTTTGTTATACTCGATCAGGGGACTTTGCTATACTCGACAAGGGGACTTTGTTATACTCGATCAGGGGACTTTATTATACTCGACCAGGGGAATTTTTTATACTTCACCAATGGACTTTGTTATACTCGATGAGGGGCCTTTGTTATACTCGATCAGAGGACTTTTTTATACTCGACCATAGGACTTTGTTATACTCGATCAGGGGATATGTTATACTCGATCACGGGACTTTGTTATACTCAACCAGAGGAATTCGTTATACTCGATTAGGGGCCTTTGTTATACTCGACCAGGGGACTTTCTTATACTCGATCAGGGAACATTGGTATACTCGACCAGGGAACTTTTTTATAATTAATTAGGGGACTTTGTTATACTCGATCAGGGGAATTTGTTATACTCGACCAGGGGACTTTGTTATACTCGATCAGGGGACTTTGTTATACTCGACCAGGGACTTTGTTATACTCGATCAGGGGACTTTCTTATACTCGAGCAGGGGGCTTTGTTATACTCGATCAGGGGACTTTGTTATACTCGATGAGGAGGCTTTGTTATACTCGATCTGGGGACTTTGCTATTCTCGACCAGGGGACTTTGTTATACACGATCAAGGGACTTTATTATATTCGACTAGGGGCCTTTTTTATACTTGACCAATGGACTTTGTTATACTCGATGAGGGGCCTTTGTTATACTCGATCAGGGACTTTTCTTATACTCGATGAGGGGACTTTGTTATACTCGATCAGGGGACTTTGTTATAATCGATCAGGGGACTTTGCTATGCTCGATCTGGTGACATTGTTATACTGGGCCAGGAGACTTTGTTATACTCGATCAGGTGGATATGATATACTCGATCAGGGGACTTTGTTATACTCATCCAGGGGGCGTTGATATACTAGGATCAGGGGACTTTGTTATACTCGATTAGGGGACTTTGTCTTACTCGATCAGCGCCCTTTGTTATACTCGACCAGGGGACTTTGTTATAATCGATCAGGGGACTTTGTTATGCTCGATATGGGGACTTTATTATATTGGGCCAGGAGACGTTTTTATACTCGAGCAGGGGATATGTTATACTCGATCAGGGGACTTTGTTATATTTGACCAGGGGACTTTGGTATACTCGACCAGGGAACTTTGTTATACTCGATCAGGAAGCTTTATTATACTCGATCAGGGGTCTTTGCTATGCTCGACCAGGGGACTTTGTTATACTCGATCAGGGGACTTTGTTATACTTGACCAGGGGACTTTTTTATACTTGACCAATGCACTTTGTTATACTCGATGAGGGGCCTTTGTTATACTCGAGAAGGCGACTTTGTTATACTCGATTAGGGGACTTTTTTATACTCGATCAGGGGATATGTTATACTCGATCAGGGGATTTTGTTATACTCAACCACAGGACTTTGTTATACTCGAGCAGGGGACTTTGTTTACTCAATCAGGGAACTTTGTTATACTCAATCAGGGGACTTTGTTATACTCGATGAGGGGCTTTTGTTATACTCGATGAGGGGGCTTTGTTATACTCGATCAGGGGACTTTCTTATACTCGAGCAGGGGGCTTTGTTATACTTGATCAGGGGGCTTTGTTATACTCGATGAGGAGGCTTTGTTATACTCGATCAGGGGACTTTGTTATACTCGTCCAGGGGGCTTTGTTATACTAGGATCAGGGGACTTTGTTATTCTTGACCAGGGGACTTTGTTATACTCGCCCAGAGGCCTTTGTTATACTCGACCAGGGAACTTTTTTATACTTGACCAATGGAATTTGTTATACTCGACGAGGGTCTTTGTTATACTCGATTAGGGGCCTTTGTTATACTCGATCAGGGGACTTTCTTATACTCGAGCAGGGGCTTTGTTACACTCGATTAGGGGACTTTGTTATACTCGAAGAGGGGGCTTTGTTATACTCGATCAGGGGACTTTGTTATACTCGACCAGGGGACTTGTTAATACTAGACCAATGGACTTTGTTATACTCGATGAGGGGCCTATGTTATACTCGATCTAGGGACTTTGTTAAACTCGAGAAGGGGACTTTTTTTACTCGATCAGGGGACTTTTCTATATTCGACCAGAGGACTTTGTTTTACTCGATCAGGGATGTGTTATACTCGATCAGGGGACTTTGTTATACTCAATTAGGGGACTTTGTTATACTCGACCAGGGGAATTTGTTATACTCAATCAGGGGACTTTCTTACACTCGATGAGGGGCCTTTGTTATACTCGATCACGGACCTTTGTTATACTCAATCAGGGGACTTTGTTATACTCGATCAGGGGACTTTGTTATACTCGTCCAGGGGGCTTTGTTATTCTAGGTTCAGGGGACTTTGTTATTCTCGACCAGGGGACTTTGTTATACTCGCCCAGAGGCCTTTGTTATACTCGGTCAGGGGACTTTGTTATAATCGATCAGGGGACTTTGCTATGCTCGATCTGGGGACTTTGTTATACTGGGCCAGTAGACGTTGTTATACTCGAGCAGGGGATATGTTATACTCGATCAGGGGACTTTGTTATACTTGACCAGGGGACTTTGTTATTCTCGACGAGGGGACTTTGTTATACTCGATCAGGAGGCTTTGTTATACTCGAACAGGGGTCTTTGCTATGCTCGACCAGGGGACTTTGTTATACTCGATCAGGGGACTTTTTTATACTCGACCAGAGGACTTTGTTTTACTCGATCAGGGTATATATTATACTCGATCAGAGGACTTTGATATACTCAACCAGAGGACTTTGTTATACTCGATCAGAGGACTTTGTTATACTCAATCAGGGGACTTTGTTAAACTCGATTAGGGGCCTTTGTTATACTCGATGAGGGGCTTTGTTATACTCGATCAGGGGACTTTGCTATACTTGATCAGGGGACTTTGTTATACTCGATCAGGGGACTTTGTTATACTCGACCAGGGGACTTTTTTATACTTGACCAATGGACTTTGTTATACTCGATGAGGGGCCTTTGTTATACTCGATCTAGGGACTTTGTTATACTCGAGAAGGCGACTTTGTTATACTCGATTAGGGGACTTCTTTACACTCGACCAGAGGACTTTGTTATACTCAATCAGGGGATATGTTATACTCGATCAGGGGACTTTGTTATACTCAACCACAGGACTTTGTTATACTCGATCAGGGGACTTTGTTTACTCAATCAGGGAACTTTGTTATACTCAATCAGGGGACTTTGTTATACTCGATGAGGGGCTTTTGTTATACTCGATGAGGGGACTTTGTTGTACTCGACCAGGTGACTTTGTTATACTCGATCAGGGGACTTTGTTATACTCGACCAGGGAACTTTTTTATAATTAATCAGAGGACTTTGTCATACTCGATCAGTGGACTTTCCTATATTTGACCAATGTACTTTGCTATACTCGATGAGGGGCTTTTGTTATACACGATGAGGGGACTTTGTTGTACTCGACCAGGGGACATTGTTATACTCGATCAGGGGACTTTGTTATAATCGACCAGGGGACTTTGTTATACTCGATCGGGTGACTTTGTTATACTCGACCAGAGGACTTTGTCATACTTGATTAGGGGACTTTGTGAAACTCGATCAAGGGATTTTGTTTTACTCGATAAGAAAACTGTGTTATACTCGACCAGGAGACGTTGTTATACCCCATCAGGGGACTTTGTTATACTCCACCAGGGACTTTGTTATACTCGATCAGAGGATATGTTATACTCGATTAGGGGACTTTGTTATACTGGATCAGGGGACTTTGTAATACTCGATCAGGGGACTTTGTTATACTGGACCAGGGGACTTTTTTATACTCGATCAGGGGACTTTGTTATACTTGATCAGGGGACTTTGTTATACTCGATCAGGGACTTTGTTATTCTCGATAAAGAGTCTTAGTTATACTCGATAAGGCGACTTTGTTATACTCAATCAGGGGACTTTGTTATATTCTATCAGGGATCTTAGTTATACTCGATCATGAGGCTTTGTTTTACTCGATCAGAGGACTTTGTTATATTAGACCAGGGGACTTTGTTATACTCGATCAGGGGACTTTGTTATACTCAATCAGGGGAGTTTGTTATACTCGATTAGGGGGCTTTGTTATACTGGACCATGGGACTTTGTTATACTCGACCAGAGGAATTTGCTATACTCTACCAGGGGACTTTGTTATACTCGATCAGGTGACTTAGTTATACTCGATCAGGAGGCTTTATTTTACTCGCTCAGGGGACTTTGTTATACTCGACCAGGGGACTTTGTTATACTCGATCAGGGAACTTTGTTATACTTGATCAGGGGAATTTGTTATACTCAAATAGGGGTTTTTATTATACTCGATCAGGGGACTTTGTTATACTTGATCAGGGGCGTTTGTTATACTCGATGAGGGGGCTTTGTTATACTCGACCAGATGACTTTGCTATACTCGACCAGGGGACTTTGTTACACTCGATCAGAGGACTTTCTTATAATCGACCAGGGGACTTTTTTATACTTGATTAGGGGACTTTGTCATTCTCGACCAGAGGTCTTTGTTATACTCGATCAGGGGACTTTGTTATACTCGATCAGTGGATTTGCTTATATTTGACCAATGGACTTTGCTCTACTCGATGAGGGGCCTTTTTTAAACTCGACCTGGGGACTTTGTTATACTCGATCAGGGGATATGTTATACTCGATCAGGGGACTTTGTTATTCTCGATCCGGGCCTTTGTTATACTCGACCAGGAGACTTTGTTATACCCCATTAGGGGACTTTGTTATACTCCACCAGGGACTTTGTCATACTCGCACCAGAGGTCTTTGTTATACTCGATCAGGGACTTTGTTATCCTCGATAAAGTGTCTTTGTTATATTCGATAAGGCGACTTTGTTATACTCGAGTAGGGGATATGTTATTTCTCGATTAGGGGACTTTGTTATACTGGACCAGGGGACTTTGTTATACTCGATCAGGGGACTTTGATATACTGGACCAGGGGACTTTTTTATACTCGATCAGGGGACTTTGTTATACTCGATCAGTGGACTGTGTTATATTCGATGAGGGACTTTGTTATACTCGATAAAGGGTCTTTGTTATACTCGATAAGGCGACTTTGTTGTACTCGATCAGGGGACTTTGTTATACTCGATCAGGGGACTTTGTTATACTGGACCAGGGGACTTTTTTATACTCGATCAAGGGACTTTGTTATACTCGATCAGGGGACTGTGTTATACTCGATCAGGGACTTTGTTATACTCGATAAAGGGTCTTTGTTATATTCGATAAGGCGACTTTGTTATACTTGATCAGGGGAATTTGTTATACTCGATCAGGGGACTTTGTTATACTGGACCAGGGGACTTTTTTATACTCGATCAGGGGATTTTGTTATACTCGATAAGGCGACTTTGTTATACTCGATTAGGGGACTTTGTTATACTCGATCAGGGATCTTAGTTATACTATATCAGGAGGCTTTGTTTTACTCGATCAGAGGACTTTGTTATATTAGACCAGGGGACTTTTTTATAATTAATCAGGGACTTTGTCATACTCGATCAGTGGAATTTCCTATATTTGACCAATGGACTTTGCTATACTCGATCAGGGGACGTTGTTATACTCGACCAGAGGACTTTGTTATACTCGATCAGGGTATATGTTATATTCGATCAGGGGACTGTGTTATACTTGATTATCGGACTTTGCTATACTCGACCAGGGGACTTTGTTATACTCGATTAGGGGACTTTGTTATACTCGACCATGGGACTTTTTTATACTTGACCAATGGACTTTGTTATACTCGATGAGGGGCCTTTGTTATACTCGATCAGGGGCCTTTGTTATACTAGATCAGGGGACTTTCTTATATTCGATCAGGGGACTTTCTTATACTCAAGCAGGGGGCTTTGTTATACTCGATCAGGGGATATTGACATTCTCGACCAGGGGACTTCTTTATACTTGACCAATGTACTGTGTTATACTCTATGAGGGGTCTTTGTTATACTCGATTAGGGGACTTTTTTATACTCGACCAGAGGACTTTGTTATACTCGATCAGGGGACATGTTATACTCGATCAGGGGACTTTGTTACACCCGATCAAGGGACTTTGCTATTCTCGATCAGGGAACTTTGTTATACGCGAGCAGGGGACTTTTTTATACTCTACCAGAGGACTTTGTTGTACTCGATCAGGGGATATGTTATACTCGATCAGGGGACTTTGTTATACTAAACCAGAGGACTTTGTTATACTCGATCAGGGGACTTTGTTATACTCAATCAGGGGACTTTGTTACACTCGATTAGGGGCCATTGTTATACTCGATGAGGGGTTTTTGTTATACTCGTCCAGGAGGCTTTGTTATACTCGATCAGGGAACTTTGTTATACTCGACTAGGGGACTTTTTTATAATTAATCAGGGGACTTTGTCATACTCGATCAGTGGACTTTCCAATATTTCACCAATGGACTTTGCTATACTCGATGAGGGGCTTTTGTTATACTCGATCAGGAGACTTTGTTATACTCGACCAGGGGACTTTGTTATACTCAATCAGGGGACTTTGTTGTATACTCGATCAGGGTATATGTTATACTCGATGAGGGGAATTTGTTATACTTGATCAGGGGACTTTGTTATACGCGATCAGGGGACTTTGTTATACTCTATCAGAGGACTTTGTTATACTCGATTAGGGGACTTTTTTAAACTCGATTAGGGGCCTTTGTTATACTCGATCAGGAGACTTTGTTATACTCGATCAGGGGACTTTCTAATACTCGACCAATGGACTTTTTTATACTTGACCAATGGACTTTGTTATACTCGATCAGGAAACTTTGTTATACTCGACCAGGGGACTTTTTTATATTTGACCAATGGACTTTGTTATACTCGATGAGGGGCGTTTGCTATACTCAATTAGGGGACGTTGTTATATTCAACCAGATGACTTTGTTATACTCGATCAGGGGACTTTGTTATACTCGATTAGGGGCCTTTGTTATAGTCGATGAGGGGGCTTTGTTATACTCGACCAGGGGACTTTGTTATATTCGATCAGGTGACTTTGTTATACTCGAGAAGGGGACTTTTTTATACTTGACCGATGGACTTTGTTGTACTCGATGAGGGACCTTTGTTATACTCGATCTGGGGACTTTGTTATACTTGAGAAGGGGAGTTTGTTATACTCGATCAGGGGACTTTTTTATACTCGACCAGAGGACTTTGTTACACTCGATCAGGGGAATTTGTTATACTCAATGAGGGGACTTTGTTATACTCGACCAGGGGACTTTGTTACACTCGATCAGAAGACTTTCTTATAATCGACCAGGGGACTTTTCTATACTTGATTAGGGGACTTTGTCATTCTCGAGCAGAGGTCTTTGTTATACTCGATCAGGGGACTTTGTTATACTCGATCAGTGGACTTTCTTATATTTGACCAATGGACTTTGCTCTACTCGATGAGGGGCCTTTTTTAAACTCGACCAGAGGACTTTGTTATACTCGATCAGGGGATATGTTATACTCGATCAGGGGACTTTGTTATTCTCGATCCGGGCCTTTGTTATACTCGACCAGGAGACTTTGTTATACCCCATTAGGGGACTTTGTTATACTCCACCAAGGACTTTGTCATACTCGCACCAGAGGTCTTTGTTATACTCGATCAGGGACTTTGTTATCCTCGATAAAGTGTCTTTGTTATATTCGATAAGGCGACTTTGTTATACTCGATCAGGGGATATGTTATACTCGATTAGGGGACTTTGTTATACTGGACCAGGGGACTTTGTTATACTCGATCAGGGGACTTTGTTATACTGGACCAGGGGACTTTTTTATACTCGATCAGGGGACTGTGTTATACTCGATGAGGGACTTTGTTATACTCGATAAAGGGTCTTTGTTATATTCGATTAGGCGACTTTGTTATACTCGATCAGGGGACTTTGTTATACTCGATCAGGGGACTTTGTTATACTGGACCAGGGGACTTTGTTATACTCGATCAGAAGACTTTCTTATACTCGATCAGGGGACTTTGTTATACTCCACCAGGAGACTTTATTATACCCCATCAGGGGACTTTGTTATACTCCACAAGGGACTTTGTTATACTCGATCAGGGGATATGTTATACTCGATTAGGGGACTTTGTTATACTGGACGAGGGGACTTTGTTATACTCGATCAGGGGACTTTGTTACACTCGATCAGAAGACTTTCTTATAATCGACCAGGGGACTTTTTTATACTTGATTAGGGGACTTTGTCATTCTCGAGCAGAGGTCTTTGTTATACTCGATCAGGGGACTTTGTTATACTCGATCAGTGGACTTTCTTATATTTGACCAATGGACTTTGCTCTACTCGATGAGGGGCCTTTTTTAAACTCGACCAGAGGACTTTGTTATACTCGATCAGGGGATATGTTATACTCGATCAGGGGAATTTGTTATACTCAATGAGGGGACTTTGTTATACTCGACCAGGGGACTTTGTTACACTCGATCAGAAGACTTTCTTATAATCGACCAGGGGACTTTTTTATACTTGATTAGGGGACTTTGTCATTCTCGAGCAGAGGTCTTTGTTATACTCGATCAGGGGACTTTGTTATACTCGATCAGTGGACTTTCTTATATTTGACCAATGGACTTTGCTCTACTCGATGAGGGGCCTTTTTTAAACTCGACCAGAGGACTTTGTTATACTCGATCAGGGGATATGTTATACTCGATCAGGGGACTTTGTTATTCTCGATCCGGGCCTTTGTTATACTCGACCAGGAGACTTTGTTATACCCCATTAGGGGACTTTGTTATACTCCACCAAGGACTTTGTCATACTCGCACCAGAGGTCTTTGTTATACTCGATCAGGGACTTTGTTATCCTCGATAAAGTGTCTTTGTTATATTCGATAAGGCGACTTTGTTATACTCGATCAGGGGATATGTTATACTCGATTAGGGGACTTTGTTATACTGGACCAGGGGACTTTGTTATACTCGATCAGGGGACTTTGTTATACCGGACCAGGGGACTTTTTTATACTCGATCAGGGGACTGTGTTATACTCGATGAGGGACTTTGTTATACTCGATAAAGGGTCTTTGTTATATTCGATTAGGCGACTTTGTTATACTCGATCAGGGGACTTTGTTATACTCGATCAGGGGACTTTGTTATACTGGACCAGGGGACTTTGTTATACTCGATCAGAAGACTTTCTTATACTCGATCAGGGGACTTTGTTATACTCCACCAGGAGACTTTATTATACCCCATCAGGGGACTTTGTTATACTCCACAAGGGACTTTGTTATACTCGATCAGGGGATATGTTATACTCGATTAGGGGACTTTGTTATACTGGACCAGGGGACTTTGTTATACTCGATCAGGGGACTTTGTTATACTGGACCAGGGGACGTTTTTATACTCGATCAAGGGACTTTGTTATACTCGATCAGGGGACTGTGTTATATTCGATCAGGGACTTTGTTATACTCGATAAAGGGTCTTTGTTATACTCGATAAGGCGACTGTTATACTTGATCAGGGGACTTTGTTATACTCGATCAGGGATCTTAGTTATACTCTATTAGGAGGCTTTGTTTTACTCGATCAGAGGACTTTGTTATATTAGACCAGGGGACTTTGTTATACTCGATCAGAGGACTTTGTTATACTCGATCAGGGAACTTTGTTATACTCGACCAGGGGACTTTTTTATAATTAATCAGGGGACTTTGTCATACTCGATCAGTGGAATTTCCTATATTTGACCAATGGACTTTGCTATACTCGATCAGGGAACGTTGTTATACTCGACCAGAGGACTTTGTTATACTCGATCAGGGTATATGTTATATTCGATCAGGGGACTGTGTTATACTTGATTATCGGACTTTGCTATACTCGACCAGGGGACTTTGTTATACTCGATCAGGGGACTTTGTTATACTCGACCATGGGACTTTTTTATACTTGACCAATGGACTTTGTTATACTCGATGAGGGGCCTTTGTTATACTCGTTCAGGGGCCTTTGTTATACTAGATCAGGGGACTTTCTTATACTCGATCAGGGGACTTTCTTATACTCAAGCAGGGGGCTTTGTTATACTCGATCAGGGGATATTGATATTCTCGACCAGGGGACTTTTTTATACTTGACCAATGTACTGTGTTATACTCGATGAGTGGCCTTTGTTATACTCGATCAGGGGACTTTTTTATACTCGACCAGAGGACTTTGTTATACTCGATCAGGGGATATGTTATACTCGATCACGGGACTTTGTTATACCCGATCAAGGGACTTTGCTATTCTCGATCAGGGGACTTTGTTATACGCGAGCAGGGGACTTTTTTATACTCTACCAGAGGACTTTGTTGTACTTGATCAGGGGATATGTTATACTCGATCAGGGGACTTTGTTATACTCAACCAGAGGACTTTGTTATACTCGATCAGGGGACTTTGTTATACTCAATCAGGGGACTTTGTTACACTTGATTAGGGGCCTTTGTTATACTCGATGAGGGGGTTTTGTTATACTCGTCCAGGAGGCTTTGTTATACTCGATCAGGGAACTTTGTTATACTCGACTAGGGTCTTTTTTATAATTAATTAGGGGACTTTGTTATACTCGATCAGTGGACTTTCCAATATTTCACCAATGGACTTTGTTAGACTCGATGAGGGGCTTTTGTTATACTCGATCAGGAGACTTTGTTATACTCGACCAGGGGACTTTGTTATACTCAATCAGGGGACTTTGTTATACTCGACCAGAGGACTTTGTTGTATACTCGATCAGGGGATATGTTATACTCGATGAAGGGAATTTGTTATACTTGATCAGGGGACTTTGTTATACGCGATCAGGGGACTTTGTTATGCTCGATCAGAGGACTTTGTTATACTCGATTAGGGGACTTTTTTAAACTCGATCAGGTGCCTTTGTTATAATCGATCAGGAGACTTTGTTATACTCGATCAGGGGACTTTCTAATACTCGACCAAGGGACTTTTTTATACTTGACCAACGGACTTTGTTATACTCGATCAGGAAACTTTGTTATACTCGACCAGGGGACTTTTTTATATTTGACCAATGGACTTTGTTATACTCGATGTGGGGCGTTTGTTATACTCAATTAGGGGACTTTGTTATATTCAACCAGAGGACTTTGTTATACTCGATCAGGGGACTTTGTTATACTCAATCAGGGGACTTTGTTATACTCGATTAGGGGCCTTTGTTATAGTCGATGAGGGGGCTTTGTTATACTCGACCAGGGGACTTTGTTATATTCGATCAGGTGACTTTGTTATACTCGACAAGGGGACTTTTTTATACTTGACCGATGGACTTTGTTGTACTCGATGAGGGACCTTTGTTATACTCGATCTGGGGACTTTGTTATACTTGAGAAGGGGAGTTTGTTATACTCGATCAGGGGACTTTTTTATACTCGACCAGAGGACTTTGTTACACTCGATCAGGGGACTTTGTTATACTCAATGAGGGGACTTTGTTATACTCAAACAGAGGACTTTGTTATACTCGATCAGGGGACTTTGTTATACTCAATCAGGGGACTTTGATATACTCGATTAGGGGCCTTTGTTATACTCAATGAGGGGGCTTTGTTATACTCGACCAGGGAACTTTGTTATACTCGAACAGGGAACTTTGTTATAAACAGAAAACATCGTTACGATGCGCACATTGTAATAAACGTGGCCACGTAATGGAAGATTGTTTTCAGCTCCGAGGTAATAGTGCAAATAAAGCCACACCCGGTGCAAAGCCATTCTCAAGGTCAAACAGAGAGGGAGCTAAAGCAGCACCTCCTCCTCCTACCCAGACAGCGCGCAAATGGTGCGCTCTTCACAAATCGACATCTCAGAGTTCACATGAGTGCGATATACTAATAAAAGCTTAGGGGCATCGCAGTGCGTGCTTACAGATATGCTGAGCTATGGGTCTCGCCCTCTTGGGTAAGTTGCCCGCTCACGTGTCAATCTCATGGCTTACTCATAGACAGTGGAAAGTTACAGGGTGGTGAATCTGAATATAATATCAGATGTATTGACCCATTTATATAATACGTTCTGTTGATGAGACAGGGGCCTATTACACCAGGGGACTTTTTTATAATTAATCAGGGGACTTTGTCATACTCGATCAGTGGACTTTCCTATATTTGACCAATGGACTTTGCTATACTCGATGAGGGGCTTTTGTTATACTCAATCAGGGGACTGTGTTATACTCGACCAGGGGACTTTGTTATACTCGATCATGGGACGTTGTTAATACTCGACCAGAGGACTTTGTTATACTCGATCAGGGGCTATGTTATACTCGATCAGGGGACTTTGTTATACTTGATTATCGGAGTTTGCTATACTCGACCAGGGGACTTTGTTATACTCGATAAGGGGACTTTTCTATACTCGACCAGGGGACTTTTTTATACTTAACAAATGGACTTTGTTATACTCGATGAGGGGCCTTTGTTATACTCGATCAGGGGACTTTGTTATACTCGAGCAGGGGACTTTGTTATACTCGATCAGTGGACAATTTTATACTCGACCATAGTACTTTGTAATACTAGTATCAGGGGACTTTGTTATTCTCGACCAGGGGACTTTGTTATACTCGACCAGAGGCCTTTGTTATATTCGGTCAGGGGACTTTGTTCTAATCGATCAGGGGACTTTGTTATGCTCGATGTGGGGACTTTGTTATACTGTGCCATTACACTTTGTTATAGTCGATCAGGGGATGTGTTATACTCGATTAGGGGACTTTCTTATACTCGAGCAGGGGACATTGATATTCTCGACCAGGGGACTTTTTTATACTTGACCAATGGACTTTGTTATACTCGATGAGGGGCCTTTGTTATACTCGATCAGGGGACTTTTTTATACTCGACCAGAGGACTTTGTTATACTCGATCAGGGGATATGTTATACTTGATCAGGGGACTTTGTTATACTCAACCAGGGGACTTTGTCATACTCGATCAGTGGACTTTCCTATATTTGACCAATGGACTTTGCTATACTCGATGAGGGGCTTTTGTTATACTCGATAAGGGGACTGTGTTATACTCGACTAGAGGACTTTGTTATACTCGAACAGGGGATATGTTATACTCGATCAGGGGACTTTGTTATACTTGATTAACGGACTTTGCTATACTCGACCAGGGGACTTTGTTATACTCGATCAGGGGACTTTGTTATACTCGACTAGGGGTCTTTTTTATACTTGAACAATGGACCTTGTTATAATCGATGAGGGGCCTTTGTTATACTCGATCAGGGGAATTTGTTATACTCGAGCAGGGAACTTTGTTATTCTCGATCAGGGGACTTTTTTATTATCGACCATAGGACTTTGTTATACTAGTATCAGGGGACTTTGTTATTCTCGACCAGGGGACTTTGTTATACTCGACCAGAGGCCTTTGTTATATTCGGTCAGGGGACTTTGTTCTAATCGATCAGGGGACTTTGTTATGCTCGATGTGGGGACTTTGTTATACTGTACCATTACACTTTGTTATACTCGATCAGTGGATGTGTTATACTCGATTAGGGGACTTTGTTATACTGGACCAAGGGACTTTGCTATACTCAATCAGGGGACTTTGTTCTACTCGATCAGCGGACTTTGTTATACTGGACCAGGGGACTTTTTTATACTCGATTAGGGGATCTTGTTATACTCGATCAGGGGACTTTTGTTATACTCGATCAGGAGACTTTGTTATACTCGACCAGGGTCCTTTGTTATACTCGATAAGGGGACTTTGTTAGACTCGAACGGGGGACTTTGTTATCCTCGACCAGGGGACTTTGTTATACTCGATAAGGCGGCATTGAAATACTCGATCAGGGGACTTTGTTATACTCGATTTTCGGCCTTTGTTACACTCGATCAGGGTCCTTTGTTATACTCGACTAGGGGACTTTTTTATAATTAATCAGGGGACGTTGTCATACTCTATCTGTGGACTTTCCTATATTTGACCCATGGACATTGCTATACTCGATGAGGGCTTTTGTTATACTCGATCAGTGGACTTTGTTATACTCGACCAGGGGACATTGTTATACTCAATCAGGGGACTTTGTTATACTCGAGAAGGGGAGATTCTTATACTCGATCAGGGGACTTTTTTATACTCGACCAGAGGACTTTGTTATACTCGACCAGGGGACAATTTTATACTTGACTGATGGACTTTGTTATACTAGATGAGGGGCCTTTGTTATACTCGATCTGGGGACTTTTGTTATACTCGAGAAGGGGAGTTTCTTATACTCGATCAGGGGACTTTTTTATACTCGACCAGAGGACTTTATTATACTCGATCAGGGGACTTTGTTATACTCGACCATGGGACTTTGTTTTATGCGATCAGGGGACTTTTTCTTACTCGATCAGAGAACTTTGTTATACTCGATCAGGGGATATGATATACTCGATGAGGGGAATTTGTTATACTTGATCAGGGGACTTTGTTATACGCGATCAGGGGACTTTGTTATACTCGATCAGAGGACTTTGCTATACTCGATCAGGAGACTTTGTTATACTCGATCAGGGGACTTTATAATACTCGACCAGGGACTTTTTTATGCTTGACCAATGGACTTTGTTATACTCGATCAGGGAACTTTGTTATACTCGACCAGGGGACTTTTTTATACTTGACCAATGGACTTTGTTATACTCGATGAGGGTCGTTTGTTATACTCAATCAGGGGACATTGTTATACTCGAGAGGGGGAGTTTTTATATGCGATCAGGGGACTTTTTTATACTCGACCAGAGGACTTTGTTATACTCGATAAGGGGATATGTTATACTCGATCAGGGGACTTTGTTATATTCAACCAGAGGACTTTGTTATACTCGATCAGGGGACTTTGTTATACTCAATCAGGACTTTGTTATACTCGATGAGGGACCTTTGTTATTTTTGATCTGGGGACTTTGTTATACTCGAGAAGGGGAGTTTGTTATACTCGACCAGAGGACTTTGTTACACTCGATCAGGGGACTTTGTTATACTCGACCAGGGGACTTTTATATTTGACCAATGGACTTTGTTATACTCAATGAGGGGACTTTGTTATACTCAAACAGAGGACTTTGTTATACTCGATCAGGGGACTTTGTTATACTCAATCAGGGGACTTTGATATACTCGATTAGGGGCCTTTGTTATACTCGATCAGGAGACTGTGTTATACTCGATCAGGGGACTTTCTAATACTCGACCAGGGGACTTTTTTATACTTGACCAATGGACTTTGTTATACTCGATCAGGGGACATTGTTATACTCGACTAGGGGACTTTTATATATTTGACCAATGGACTTTGTTATACTCTATGAGGGGCGTTTGTTATACTCGATCAGGGGACTTTGGTATACTCGCGAAGGGCAGTTTGTTATATGCGATCAGGGACTTTTTTATTCTCGACCAGAGGACTTTGTTATACTCGATAAGGGGAAATGTTATACTCGATCAGGGGACATTGTTATACTCAACCAGAGGACTTTGTTATACTCGATCAGGGGACTTTGTTATACTCAATCAGGGGACTTTGTTATACTCGATTAGGGGCCTTTGTTATACTCGATGAGGGGGCTTTGTTATACTCGACCAGGGGACTTTGTTATATTCGATCAGGGGACTTTGTTATACTCGACCAGGGGAATTTTTTATACTTGACTGATGGACTTTGTTATACTCGATGAGGGGCCTTTGTTATACTCGATCTGGAGACTTTGTTATACTCGATTAGGGGACTTTGTTATACTCGATCAGAGGACTTTTGTTATACTCGATCAGGAGACTTTGTTATACTCGACCAGGGGCCTATGTTATACTCAATCACCGGATTTGTTATACTCGATAAGGGGACTTTGTTAGACTCGAACAGGGGACTTTGTTACCCTCGACCAGGGGACTTTGTTATACTCGATTATGCAGCTTTGAAATACTCGATCAGGGGACTTTGTTATATTCGATGAGGGGCCTTTGTTATACTCGATGAGGGGCCTTTGTTATACTAGATCAGGGGACTTTGTTATACTCGATCAGGGGACATTGTTATACTCGAGCAGGGGGCTTTGTTATAATCGATCAGGGACTTTGTTATTCTCAATCAGGGGACTTTGTTATACTCGATTACGGGGCCTTTGTTATACTCGATGAGGGGGCTTTGTTATACTCGACCAGGGGACTTTGTTATATTCGATCAGGTGACTTTGTTATACTAGACCAGGGGACTTTTTTATACTTTACCGATGGACTTTGTTATACTCGAGAAGGGGAGTTTGTTATACTTGATCAGGGGACTTTTTTTATACTCGACCAGGGGACTTTTTATACTTGACAAATGGACTTTGTTATAATCGATGAGGGGCCTTTGTTATACTCGATCAGGGGACTTTGCTATACTCGAGCAGGGGACTTTGTTATACTCGATCAGTTGACGTTTTTATACTCGACTATAGGACTTTGTTATACTAGTATCAGGGGACATTCTTATTCTCGTCCAGGGGACTTTGTTATACTCGACCGGAGGCCTTTGTTATACTCGGTCAGGGGACTTTGTTATAATCGATCAGGGGACTTTGTTATGCTCGATCTGGGGACTTTATTATACTGGGCCATTAGACTTTGTTTTACTCGATCAGTGTACTTTGTTATACTCGATATGGGGATTTTGTTATACTGGGCCAGGGGACTTTTTTATACTCGATTTGGGGACTTTGTTAGACTCGACCAGGGGACTTTTTTATACTTGACCAATGGACTTTGTTATACTCGATGAGGGCCTTTGTTATATTCGATCAGGGGACTTTGTTATACTCGAGCAGGGGACTTGGTTATACTCGATCAAGGGACTGTTTTATACTCGACCATAGGGCTTTGTTATACTAGTATCAGAGGACTTTGTTATTCCCGACCAGGGGACTTTGTTATACTCCAGCAGGGGACTTTGTTATACTCGATCAAGGGACTTTTTTATACTCGATTAGGGGACTTTGTTATGCTCGATATGGGGACTTTGTCATCCTGAGCCATTAGACTTTGTTATACTCGATCAGGGGATGTGTTATACTCGATTAGGGGACTTTGTTATATTGGCCAGGGGACTTTGTTATACTCGATCAGGGGACTTTGTCTTACTCGATCAGGGCCCTTTGCTATACTCGACCAAGGGACTTTGTTATAATCGATCAGGGGACTTTGTTATGCTCGATATGGGGACTTTGTTATACTGGGCCAGGGGACTTTTTTATACTCGATCAGCGGACTTTGTTATACTCGATCAGGGGACTTTTGTTATACTCGATGAGGAGACTTTGTTATACTCGACCAGGGGCCTTTGTTATACTCAATCACAGGGCTTTGTTATACTCGATAAGGGGACTTTGTTAGACTGGAACAGGGGACATTGTTATCCTCGACCAGGGGAATTTGTTATACACGATTAGGCGGCTTTGAAATACTCGATCAGGGGCCTTTGTTATACTCGATGAGGGGCCTTTGTTATACTAGATCAGGGGACTTTGTTATACTCAATCAGGGGACTTTCTTATACTCGAGCAGGGGACATTGATATACTCGACCAGGGGACATTTTTATACTTGACTAATGGACTTTGTTATACTCGATGAGGGGCCTTTGTTATACTCGATCAGGGGACTTTTTTATACTCGACCAGAGGACTTTGTTATACTCGATCAGGGGATATGTTATACTTGATCAGGGGACTTTGTTATACTCAACCAGGGGATTTGTTATACTCGATTTGGGAACTTTCTTATACTCGATCAGGGTACTTTGTTATACTCGACCAGGGGACTTTTTTGGAATTAATCAGGGGACTTTGTCATACTCGATCAGTGGACTTTCCTATGTTTGACCAATGGACTTTGCTATACTCGATTAGGGGCTTTTGTTATACTCGATCAGGAGACTGTGTTATACTCGACCAAGGGACTTTGTTATACTCGATCAGGGAACGTTGTTATACTCGACCAGAGGACTTTGTTATACTCGAACAGGGGATATGTTATACTCGATCAGAGGACTTTGTTATACTTGATTATCGGACTTTGCTATACACGACCAGGGGACTTTGTTATACTCGATCAGGGGACTTTGTTATACTCGACCAGAGGTCTTTTTTATACTTGAACAATGGACTTTGTTATAATCGATGAGGGGCCTTTGTTATACTCGATCAGGGGACTTTGTTATACTCGAGCAGGGAACTTTGTTATACTCGATCAGGGGACTTTTTTATACTCGACCATAGGACTTTGTTATACTAGTATCAGGGGACTTTGTTATTCTCGACCAGGGGACTTTGTTATACTCGACCAGAGGCCTTTGTTATATTCGGTCAGGGGACTTTGTTATAATCGATCAGGGGACTTTGTTATGCTCGATCTGGGGACTTTGTTATACTGGGCCATTACACTTTGTTATACTCGATCAGGGGATGTGTTATACTCCATTTGGGGACTTTGTTATACTGGACCAAGGGACTTTGTTATACTCGATCAGGGGACTTTGGTATACTCGATGAGGAGACTTTGTTATACTCCTCCAGGGGGCTTTGTTATACTCGATCAGGGGACTTATTTATACTCGATTAGGGGCCTTTGTTATACTCGATGAGGGGGCTTTGTTATACTCGACCAGGGGACTTTGTTATATTCGATCAGGGGACTTTGTTATACTCGACCAGGGGAATTTTTTATACTTGACTGATGGACTTTGTTATACTCGATGAGGGGCCTTTGTTATACTCGATCTGGAGACTTTGTTATACTCGATTAGGGGACTTTGTTATACTCGATCAGAGGACTTTTGTTATACTCGATCAGGAGACTTTGTTATACTCGACCAGGGGCCTTTGTTATACTCAATCACCGGATTTGTTATACTCGATAAGGGGACTTTGTTAGACTCGAACAGGGGACTTTGTTACCCTCGACCAGGGGACTTTGTTATACTCGATTATGCAGCTTTGAAATACTCGATCAGGGGACTTTGTTATATTCGATGAGGGGCCTTTGTTATACTCGATGAGGGGCCTTTGTTATACTAGATCAGGGGACTTTGTTATACTCGATCAGGGGACTTTGTTATACTCGAGCAGGGGGCTTTGTTCTACTCGATCAGGGGACTTTGTTATTCTTAATCAGGGGACTTTGTTATACTCGATTAGGGGCCTTTGTTATACTCGATGAGGGGGCTTTGTTATACTCGACCAGGGGACTTTGTTATATTCGATCAGGTGACTTTGTTATACTAGACCAGGGGACTTTTTTATACTTGACCGATGGACTTTGTTATACTCGATGAGGGACCTTTGTTATACTCGATCTCGGGACTTTGTTATACTCGAGAGGGGGAGTTTGTTATACTTGAGCAGGGGACTTTTTTATACTCGACTAGGGGACTTTTTTATATATGACAAATGGACTTTGTTATAATCGATGAGGGGCCTTTGTTATACTCGATCAGGGGACTTTGTTATACTCGAGCAGGGGACTTTGTTATACTCGATCAGTTGACTTTTTTATACTCGACTATAGGACTTTGTTATACTAGTATCAGGGGACATTGTTATTTTCGACCAGGGGACTTTGTTATACTCGACCGGAGGCCTTTGTTATAATCGGTCAGGGGACTTTGTTATAATCGATCAGGGGACTTTGTTATGTTCGATCTGGGGACTTTGTTATACTGGGCCATTAGACTTTGTTTTACTCGATCAGTGTACTTTGTTATACTCGATCAGGGGACTTTGTTATACTCGTCCAGGGGGCTTTGTTATAATCGATCAGGGGACTTTGTTATACTCGATCAGGGGACTTTGTCTTACTCGATCAGGGCGCTTTGCTATACCCCACCAAGGGACTTTGTTATAATCGATCAGGGGTCTTTGTTATGCTCGATATGGGGACTTTGTTATACTGGGCCAGGGGACTTTTTTATACTCGATTAGCGAACTTTGTTATACTGGACCAGGGGACTTTTTTATACTCGATTAGGGGACTTTGTTATACTCGATCAGGGGACTTTTGTTATACTCGATCAGGAGACTTTGTTATACTCGACCAGGGGCCTTTGTTAAACTCAATCACCGGATTTTGTTATACTTGACATGGGGACTTTGTTAGACTCGACCAGGGGACTTTTTAATACTTGACCAATGGACTTTGTTATACTCGATGAGGGCCTTTGTTATAATCGATCAGGGGACTTTGTTATACTCGAGCAGGGGACTTTGTTATACTCGATCAAGGAACTTTTTTATACTCGACCATAGGACTTTGTTATACTAGTATCAGAGGACTTTGTTATTCCCGACCCGGGGACTTTGTTATACTCGAGCAGGGGACTTTGTTATACTCGATCAAGGGACTTTTTTATACTCGATTAGGGGACTTTGTTATGCTCGATATGGGGACTTTGTTATCCTGAGCCATTAGACTTTGTTATACTCGATCAGGGGATGTGTTATACTCGATTAAGGGACTTTGTTATAATCGATCAGGGGAATTTGTTATGCTCGATATGGGGACTTTGTTATAATGGGCCAGGGGACTTATTTATACTCGATCAGCGGACTTTGTTATACTCGATCAGGGGACTTTTGTTATACTCGATCAGGAGACTTTGTTATACTCGACCAGGGGCCTTTGTTATACTCAATCACCGGACTTTGTTATACTCGATAAGGGGACTTTGTTAGACTGGAACAGGGGACTTTGTTATCCTCGACCAGGGGAATTTGTTATACACGATAAGGCGGCTTTGAAATACTCGATCAGGGGACTTTGTTATACTCGATGAGGGGGCCTTTGTTATACTAGATCAGGGGACTTTGTTATACTTGATCAGGGGACTTTCTTATAGTCGTGCAGGGGACATTGATATACTCGACCAGGGGACTTTTTTATACTTGACCAATGGACTTTGTTATACTCGATGAGGGGCCTTTGTTATACTCGATCAGGGGACTTTTTTATACTCGACCAGAGGACTTTGTTATACTCGATCAGGGGATATGTTATACTTGATCAGGGGACTTTGTTATACTCAACCAGGGGACTTTGTTATACTCGATTAGGGAACTTTCTTATACTCAATGAGGGTACTTTGTTATACTCGACCAGGGGACTTTTTTGGAATTAATCAGGGGACTTTGTCATACTCGATCAGTGGACTTTCTTATATTTGACCAATGGACTTTGCTATACTCGATGAGGAGCTTTTGTTATTCTCGATTAGGAGACTGTGTTATACTCGACCAAGGGACTTTGTTATACTCGATCAGGGAACGTTGTTATACTCGACCAGAGGACTTTGTTATACTCGAACAGGGGATATGTTATACTCGATCAGAGGACTTTGTTATACTTGATTATCGGACTTTGCTATACTCGACCAGGGGACTTTGTTATTCTCGATCAGGGGACTTTGTTATACTCGACCAGAGGCCTTTTTTATACTTGAACAATGGACTTTGTTATAATCGATGAGGGGCCTTTGTTATACTCGATCATGGGACTTTGTTATACTCGAGCAGGGAACTTTGTTATACTCGATCAGGGGACTTTTTTATTCTCGACCATAGGACTTTGTTATACTAGTATCAGGGGACTTTGTTATTCTCGACCAGGGGACTTTGTTATACTCGACCAGGGGACTTTGTTATACTCGACCAGAGGCCTTTGTTATATTCGGTCAGGGGACTTTGTTATACTGGGCCATTACACTTTGTTATACTCGATCAGGGGATGTGTTATACTCGATTTGGGGACTTTGTTATACTGGACCAAGGGACTTTGTTATACTCGATCAAGAGACTTTGTTATACTCGTCCAGGGGGCTTTGTTATACTCGACCAGGGGACTTTCTTATACTCGATCAGGGGACGTTGTTATACTCGACCAGAGGACTTTGTTATACTCGATCATGGGATATGTTATATTCGATCAGTGGACTTTGTTATACTTGATTATCGGACTTTGCTATACTCGACCAGGGGACTTTGTTATATTCGATCAGGGGACTTTGTTATACTCGACCAGGGGACTTTTTAAACTTGACCAATGGACTTTGTTATACCCGATGAGGGGCCTTTGTTATACTCGACCAGGGGACTTTGTTATACTCGAGCAGGGGACTTTGTTATACTCGATCAAGGGACTTTTTTATACTCGACCATAGGACTTTGTTATACTAGTATCAGGGGACTTTGTTATTCCCGCCCAGGGGACTTTGTTATACTCGACCAGAGGCCTTTGTTATACTCGGTCAGGGGACTTTGTTTTAATCGATCATGGGACTTTGTTATGCTCGATCTGGGGACTTTGTTATACTGGGCCAGGGGACTTTTTTATACTCGATCAGCGGACTTTGTTATACTGGACCAGGGACTTTTTTATACTCGATTAGGGGACTTTGTTATACTCGATCAGGGGACTTTTGTTATACTCGATTAGGAGACTTTGTTATACTCGACCAGGGTCCTTTGTTATACTCAATCACCGGACTTTGTTATACTCGATAAGGGGACTTTGTTAGACTCGAACAGGGGACTTTGTTATCCTTGACCAGGGGACTTTGTTATACTCGATTAGGTGGCTTTGAAATACTCGATCAGGGGACTTTGTTATACTCGATGAGGGGCCTTTGTTATACTCTATCAGGGGCCATTGTTATACTAGATCAGGGGACTTTGTTATACTCGATCAGGGGTCTTTCTTACACTCGAGCAGGGGGCTTTGATTATACTCGATCAGGGGACTTTGTTACTCTCGATGAGGAGGCTTTGTTATACTCGATCAGGGGACTTTGCTATACTCGACCAGGGGACTTTGTTATACTCGATCATGGGACATTGATATACTCGACCAGGGGACTTTTTTATACTTGACCAATGGACTTTGTTATCCTCGATGAGGGGCCTTTGTTATACTCGATCAGGGGACTTTTTTATACTCGACCAGAGGACTTTGTTATACTCGATCAGGTAACTTTGTTATACTCGATTAGGTGACTTTTTTATAATTAATCAGGGGATTTTGTCATACTCGATCAGTGGACTTTCCTATATTTGACCAATGGACTTTGCTATACTCGATGAGGGGCTTTTGTTATACTCGATCAGGGGACTTTGTTATACTCGACCAGGGGACTTTGTTATACTCAATCAGGGGACTTTGTTATACTCGTTCAGAGGACTTTGTTATACTAGGGTGTGTCATAGGAGGGAAGATCAGCTAAAACTAATGGCCCATCACTTTTTTGGTAGATTGTAGTGTATATAAACAGAAAATAATTTCAGTTTCAATGTTTTGCAACCTTTTGCTAGGTAAATTTTAGCGTGAATTTTATCGAAAATCTAACGTACAGCTGCATTAGTGCATTACAATTAAATAGTGAACATTGCTTTCTGACTTCATTCTTTAACAACCCAACTAACAATATTTTTTTCTGTTTCAGATTCTGATGCATTTATAAGTTGATAATATTTGCGATGGCTGCTTGTGTCAGGACGAGGAACCAAAAATCCAGCCATCTCAGTCACTATCTTGGGTCTGGGAGAGAGCTCCTGAAGTCGGAGTTGACTACATTGAGAGATGCTTTGAGATACGGTGTTTTAATCAGGCAAATCAGTGAAAAGAACCAAAGAACTTACACAAAAAAAGACATTGCCAGTGATATGACCAAAGCTGTCTTGGCACAGTACACTCTGGCTAACGCTCAGTTTAAGCCTCCAGTCATAACAAGTCAGAAGAAGATTAGTGAGAGACTGCTAGCCAGTTGAGAAAAGGCAAGAGATATCT
>NW_024741513.1:0-8939 GCF_018991925.1 Homarus americanus
TCATAGGCAAGTTGCTAGAGTCAATTATTGCTACAAAAATCAGAAGCCACCTTGAAACATTCAACCTAATTCATTCTTCTCAGCACGGGTTCACCCAGGGACGTTCTTGTCTCACAAATTTGCTTAACTTTTTCTCAGAAGTATATGAAGCGGTAGATAATGATAAGTCATATGATAGAATTTATTTAGATTTCAGTAAAGCATTCGATAGAATCCCTCATGAGAGATTGATAAGGAAGGTAGAAGCACATGGAATAGGTGGATCAGTATTAAAATGGATTAGGTCATGGTTAACTGGTAGGAAACAAAGAGTCAGCATAAATGGATAAGTCAGACTGGGGTGCGGTCAAAAGCGGAGTTCCCCAGGGATCTGTATTAGGCCCTCTGCTGTTTGTTATATTCATTAATGATCTTGATTTAGGTATAACTAGTAGGATTAGTAAATTTGTAGATGATACCAAAATGGGGAAAGTGATAAATTCAGACAGTGACTTTGAACACCTTCAAAGAGATCTAGATACCTTACATGAGTGGTCAGTAGACTGGCAAATGAATTTTAATGCTGATAAATGCAAGGTACTACAGATAGGGAAGACGAATACAAACGTTAAGTATAAACTAGGTAACACGGAAATAGAACATTCAGATTGTGAAAAAGATCTAGGTGTATTTGTTGGCAACGACTTGGAAACCTGAAAACAATGTATTAGCGTTCGCAACTTCATGAGCCAAACAGGATTCTTGGGTTCCATATCTGCGTTAGTGAGTAACAGAACTACTGACGTTATCATGAAACTTTACCTAGTAGTGAAGACCACACACATGGATTGTACGGTTCAGTTCTGGTGTCCTTATTATAGAATGGACATAGATTCTTTGGAGAGAGTACAAGAAAAGAATGACAAAAATGATCCATAATAGAAACCTTCCCATATGAAAAGCCTTTGAAAAAGCTTAGGCTTACGACATTCATTAGAGAAGGCGGGGAGATATATGATGGGGTGTACCGTTGGGTAGTGGGATTAACAAGGGTAAAATGGAAGATGTTCTGAAGCTCAGTAATAAAGAAATAACTAGAACAAATGGCTTTAAATTAGATAAATTCCGATTCAGAAAGGATATAGGCAAGCACTGGTTTGGTAATAGAGTTGTGGATATGTGGAATAGGCTACCGAGTGCTATAGTAGGATCGGGGACGCTAGGGAGCTTCAAGACGAAGTTGGATAGGCACATGGAAGTGCTGGGATGGGTGTGAAAGGGATCTGCCCTGCATGGGCCAGTCGGCCTCCTGCAGTATCCCACTTTCTTATGTTCTTATGTTCTTACTGATCCTACTACATTTGGTCGCCGAACATCATATGAATTACGCCGAAATAAATACACATTGCATTACTTACGTTAAACTATATATCATAGTAAATCCATGTCCCAATATGTATCATCCGTGGTCTCATAATGTTTCATACAGAGTGTGGACAGATACTTTTTTTGAGATACTGTACTGTACATACCAAGTAACCAGATGTAGTCATGGATACGATTTCAGCATAATCCGCCAGGTTTCAATATTCTTATGCCAAAGGCGGGAAGATACTTGTTTCTAAGACTGTACACTTCTGTTTTTTAAAGACCTGCGGGAGGTACTACCGCCTGGGAAGATATTGGAAGCATAATGTGTTGTCTAATGGTAGACCCTGCTGCCATATGGCATCACGAAAATTGTGACCAAGTCCCAGGTTGCTGATCTGACTTTCTGTCTCATTAACACAATTGCAGGGTCTCAATTGTTTCTCTTACTATTGACAACACAACATACATATATCGTTTCTCACTATTGATCTTTTTTTTTTAATTTCTTTATGGTTCTTTATTATTATTATTATTACAGTGTTGTTATTATTTTTATTGTTATCATTACTATTTTATATTTTATTTTTAATTTTGTATTTTGTATTCTAAATTTTATTTACTATGGATTATTATTTGTATTATTATTATTATTATTATTATTATTATTATTACATTTTCGCCCCCGATGCCCCGATGTGGGTCAGTGACCTGTGCTCGGGTGGGCTAATCCCCGTAAAAAAAATTATGTATACAGTGTAGGTTAGGCCTACACCGCACATTGAATCTTTAACGTGACACTGAACCTAATTAATCAACAGTTTATCGCGACATTTATAATTGTTGAAGAGAAACTGGAGCCTCAATCACTTTTTTTTGCAACCGTTATACATTTAGATAATATATACAGGTATATTATTACTATCCATCCGTAAACTAACAAAGACTCATACATATTTACTTACAATACTGTTTCATAATTAAAGTGAAAAGTTGACATTTATTTGTGCTACACTTGGTTTAAGGTTTATCTCTGGTCTATACAGTGAGAGGCGGACCATTGGCTTACTAACAAAACCCCATCGATAAATTCTTCAGGCTATCTATCTCCCCAGGTCCTCCCTCACTCTTCTGTCTTGCCTCACTTTCTCTTTGTCTCGAGACAGAGTGCCCAGCATCTCCAGGAACTTACTTTGGCGTTTACATAAATCTCTTTAATTATCTTTGTAAATTGTCAGAGAAAAGAAACATTGCCTCATGCTGGTGTAGTGGATCTGGCCCACCACACCTCTCTCATTCCACCTGGCCCACCACACCTCTCTCATTCCACCTGGCCCACCACACCTCTCCCACCCCACCTGGCCCACCACACCTCTCTCACCCCACCTGGCCCACCACACCTTTATCACCCCACCTGGCCCACCACACTTCTCCCACCCCACCTGGCCCACCACCTGGTCCACCACATCTCCCTCACCCTATCAGTGATTTTGACCAGGTGACGTCATCAGATGAAAGTTGTTGTTAGTTTAGATCTTGTTCATTGACCTCTTGTGTTACCGTCTCTGACTCGTGTATTATCATAGGGACCAATAGTACCTTTAGCCACCAACACCTTCAGTACACTCAGTAAACAAGGCTGAATGACTTAGGTGGTAAAGATAATAATGTCAATAGGTTCATTTATACTGCTCGAAAAAACAAAAACAAAACACTAAGAAAAATAAGTTGATTATAAGGTCATCAGTTTTATTTGTGTGTTTTATCTATTCATGTTTTGTTGTTTCTAAATTTGTTATTAATGATATTATTTTATATTTCTAAATGTTAAGTTTAAGATATTACGTATTTACCAAGACAGCTTCTACCACTGTGTTATAATTGTCAGTGTAAAGTTATTGGTAGTGATACAGAGGTGAAGAACACCTTAAATAGTGGATACATTAGTGGCGGACCAGCAACAGGTGAACATTATTACGCACTTGTTACCTCTTATGGTTTAGGAGTTTGACTCAACACCAATATTGTTGTAGTGAGTCTTATGTTATTATGAGGGACTCACCTTACGTCTCTCAGATTGGTTCTCGATATAATGTTAATTAATGGAGCATAAGTCGTCCGTGTCAATGAACGTAATAGAATAAAATATAAATACAGCTTCAAATAATATTCCCGAAAATGAAGAGACTGAACCTTAATCCTTCATAACATAATGAAGGACTCACAGAGGCAAATGCTTCCATCAGTCAGGTGGGTTTAGGTGTTACTGTAGTGTTATTGTCCATTATCATAATTTATTACTCATTTCTTCGTATTATTAGAAACTTGTGACGAAAAATGAGACAAAAATCGAAAAAACATTTTATCTTTTACTTATCAATACGTTATCATGTAATTAAATACCATTATGCGTATTGGTAAAACTTTATCCTAAAATATTTGCTTCTGTCTTGAATATGAATTTTAAGGATTATTAAAAACGGGAGAACCAATATGTGGTAACTCTAGAAGTAACAAACAACATATATGAAAAGTTTGTGTGACTGTAAATACAGTGAATATTTACCTTTAATATTTACCTGTTGAGAGAATGTGGATTAGTTAATTTGTCTCTCTTTTGTGAACGTGTGTGAGTCTTGGTGTTGGTGGCTTTAAGAGCGGTCATAAAAAACTGGAAATGTCGAGTTTGATGACCATTGGCAGGACGGTTATGGCTGAATTATTTAACCATTGAGAAATTATATCGAAGGTGAAGACGCTGACGAACTGTAATAAATCATGATTAACAAAATCTCACAATCGAGTTTGGTGTCTGGCAATTAAATAACAGTTTAATATTTATAGAAAGAGTGAAGGTCGTGACTGTTGACGATATATCTTAGAAAAATGGCTGACTCAGGTGATGAAGAAAACAGGTGGGTTGGTTACTGCCAGGGAGAGAACTAATTAAATTTAGATGTAAAATTTTGTTAAATGTTCAAGTAAAAAAAAACAATAAGAAGATTTTTTCGTTAGGTTCTTCTCACAGCTGTCGACGCCTTATGCTTCTACACCAAATAAAAGATTGTGTCTCTAGCCGTGAGGTTTTCAGTAAAGAACTTTGTTGATAATAGTTTAAGATAAAATAGTGGTCATTAGGGGTAACAGGAAGGTTACTTATCGCTTCCTCGCATTAAACCTCCGCTAAAACTTTAACCATTAATGTTAAAGGTGGAGGCTGAGTGAGGCCACGAGGTAAACACTGATACTCCAGCCTCCAGCGATACTCAAGCCTCCAGTAATGCTCCAGCCTCCAGTGATACTCCAAGTGATACCCCAGCCTCCAGTGATACTCCAGGTGATACTCCAGCCTCCAGTGATACTCCAGGTGATATTCCAGCCTCCAGTGATACTCCAGGTGATATTCCAGCCTCCAGTGATACTCCAGGTGATATTCCAGCCTCCAGTGATACTCCAGGTGATACTCCAGCCTCAGTGATACTCCAGCCTCCAGTAATCTCCAGCTCAGCAATACTCCAACCTCTAGTGGTACTCCATCCTCCAGTGATACTCCAGCCTCCAGTGATACTCCAGCGTTCAGTGATACTACAGCCTTCAATGATAATTAATCCTCCAGTGATACTCCAGCCTCCAGTGATACTCCAACCTTCAGTGTTATTCCAGCGTACAGTGATATTCAAGCTTCAAGTGATACTCCAGCATCCATTGATACTCCACCGCCCAGTGATACAACCACCATCCAGTGATACTCCTGCTTCCAGTGATACTCCAGCCTCCAGTGATACTCCAGCCTCCAGTGATACTCCAGCCTCTAATGATACTCCAGCATATAATAATACTCTAGCCTCCAGTAATGATCAGGCCTCCAGTGATAGTCCAGCCTCCAGTGATACTCCAGCGTCAAGTGATACTACAGCCTTCAATGATACTCCTGGCCTCCAGTAGCTACTCCAGCCTCAATGTCTCCAGACTCAATGTCTCAGCCTCAGCCAGCCTCAGCCTCCCGGTAATACTCCAGCCTCCAGTGATACTCCAGCCTCCAGTAATACTGCAGCCTCCCAGTAATCTCCAGCCTCAGTAATACTCAGTTCAGTAATACCCCAGCGTTCAACAGGGGAGTGCCTGATTAACCATTCTAAATTTTTATCTCTCTCTCTCTCTCTCTCTCTCTCTCTCTCTCTCTCTCTCTCTCCTCTCTCTCTCTCTCCTCTCTCTCCTCCTCTCTCCTCTCTCTCTCTCTCTCTTGTACTTGACACGTGGTTAATAGTATGAACTACCAAATGTGGATAGTTTAGACATAGTAATATTGATAACAGGAAGGACAACCGTACGTGTTATCTCTCTGACGTCACCTTTATATTCCCAGACAGCTTGATAACCCAGCAGCAGCTTCTAGTGCATCCTAACATTTATGGCCACAGTGAGATATAAATCCTTATGTCCAACTTTGTCACTGGAAATGTAAAATATAAATGACTGGTCTGAGGAAGTGAGTTGATGTAACAGTTCGAGATGACGTTGTTTTGGTCGTGAGCTTCGGAACAGCCACAGCTACTGAAGGGAAACTTTATACCACTTAACCAACTGTTGTGTTAGAGAGACGTACTGTAAGTTTCATCTCTAATATTATGCTAAGACATGTTACAACTGTGATAAATATGTTTATACTCACACCTGCTTATAAGTTTATTATAGCAATCATAATTATATAAATAAAATCAATGAAGAATGAAGAATAAAGAAGAAGGAAGAAGGAAGGAGGACGAAAAAGAAGAGGAAGAACTAATAAATAGAAGAAGAAATAGCAGTTTAAGTGGAATACAAATATTAATTTCCCTTTCATTCTCGCTGAAGAATCTTGCTTCCCTATGACACAGTTCACCCCCAGAGAGCCTCAGGAGCCAAACGAACCATAAATAAACTAAAAATCATAGACAATATATCACACTGCCTAAGCCAATTCATCATTAACACTATCATTAAACACTTTACGTTCCTCAATACCTGTGGGTGTTTCTTACAGTAAACCAACAACTACGGTTCTTTACAGCCTGAGATTAAATCTTACCTGTTAGACTAGTTTATATATCATGTTTGTACCTTTGAAGCTGAGGCTGTATATCTCCCCTTTGTGGGTTATCTTCCAAACTACTTAACATACATTAGTCTTATTTCTTTTTAATAAATGAAAGGTTGCAGCTGATTGTATCTTCGTGATGGGGGAAAAGGGGAGGGGGAAGGGGGAAGGGGGGATGGGGGTGGGAGAGGTGAGGTGAAGTGAGGAAAGGGAGAGGAGCCGGAGTTGGTCAAAGGCACTGTTTTACCCGCCTTATTGGGTTTTCATGTCAAGGAGCACACACTGGCAGTGGCATCTTCATGATTCTGAGAAAGATGTTAGTGGCACCTCGTTTGACCTGGATGGAGCAGAAATGGCATCCTTCCTGACCTTGATGAGGCAGCCAATAGCACTCCTCCTAACCTTTATGAGGCAGCAAGTGGCACTCCTCCTAACCTTTATGAGGCAGCCAATGGCACTCCTCCTAACCTTTATGAGGCAGCAAGTGGCACTCCTCCTAACCTATATGAGGCAGCCAATGGCACTTCTCCTAACCCTTATGAGGCAACCAATAGCACTCCTTGTAACCTTTATGAGGCAGCCAGTAACTTTCCTCCTAACCTTTATGAGGCAGCCAATAGCACTCCTCCTAACCTTTATGAGGCAGCAGCACTCCTCCTAATCTTTATGAGGCCGCCAATTGCACTCCTCCTAACCTTTATGAGGTAGCCAATAGCACCCACCCTTATGCTGATATCAAGAACCGTCTAATAATAAACTTCAGATCCTCGCGGATCAAATCTTGTTGACATCTTATAGAAGTAAATCTTATAGCATAGTGAAAACTCTCATGACCCATACTGTAGTGTTCGTCTTGTTTGTCTTACTATCAAGAAGTTCAGTTTTCTGTTACGGTGGAGAGACGCCAGTAACTCACAGTGGGGAGTTTATGGAGTTTTACTTGTTGGAATGTTCACGTTAGGTATGACTCAAGCTTAGTTGTTTACCTTCCTTACTGTAGAGACCAACTATGGTATGAACAAAGGTGACAGCCATGATCTAACACTGGATGAAGCTGTAGTACACAATAAGAATTATATTTTTCTCACTACATTAACGTGTGTTGACTTGACCTGATGAGGTGAGTAAAGCAATGATAATGGCAAGAGGTGAAGGACCTATTGGTGTAATATTTTGATTGTGGCTCCATGGAGGGATAAAAAATAAACAATAAACAAAGTGATAAGAAATACAGTGTGTAGATGTGTATAGATTTAAATAATTGGATTTTCCTTACAGAGATATCAGCTATAAATACTTTACCATCTGTCTAAAGTCTAAAAGCATACTGTATATTGGTTAAAAATCGGATGTGTTGATTGCAGTTCGGAAATCTTTATTCCTGGAATCTAAAGCTCATAAACTTTTCCACGTGCAATCAAACTCCATTTTAGATTCAGACATATGCCGGCTCAATCTCCCTCCTCCCAGCCTCAGCCAGATATAATCCATCCATTAGACACTCAAACTAAACAGAAATATCAGAGTGTGATTTATCAGTTCCATCTGGTGTGGTTAGGTTAGGTTAGGTTTGAAACTTTGAAAAGATTTCCTCCAATTTCGTTTCACACACCACAACCCAAATGATCAGCATCATTTACTTCCCATCAGTGTGCTGCAGTATCTGAAATAACTGAGGTATTTGTGCCTTTTCCCAAACAAAAGACTTGTATTTGGATTTCACAGAATGCATTTAAACATTTAGTCCACATAGAGCTAACAGACAAGCCGATACCATCAGAGCTGTGCAACAGACAACTTCTTCCATACCGCTACAGAAGCTTTATTGAACTGTACCGGATGTAAGTCTTGCCCGCGAGGGGGGGATCCTTAGATGGTTCATGAGATCATGATCAGGATGAGTGCCATTGGCTGCGTCATTCAGGTGAGAGGTGTGTCACTAATGTCTGCCTGAAGCTGGTAAACCAGTAATGAAGAAGGTGTAATCCACTGAAAATATCTTATGTAAACAAACCTGATCTTAAAATTAATATTTAATCAAAGAAACTGTTAGTTCTTCTTTTGTAGCGTAATGGAGCAAAGATGAACAAGAATCAGTCTCTGGCTGATCTAACCACACACAGCATCCCAGTCAGTCAGACCGTCAACAATGAAGTCAGTCGGCCAGACTGTCAAGCAATAAGTTAATTAGTTAGACTGCCAGTCAGGCTGTCACTTCGTCAGGTCACGAGTCAGTCGATGACTTTCTCAGAAAAACGTGTGGCTGCGTCAGCTAAGCTCTTATTGGTTCAATTATCGTTGCCAACATTTACCCGGCCACTGATTGGCTGATACTTTCACGTGTGGGAAAGAGAGTAAATAAACTTTAATTACGTTGTTTGTGTGTTTACAAGACTGTAAACAAGAGGTATATAAATGTTGTTGGCTGCGGGTCTGGGGGATACGTCCCGGCAATATATTTACGGTGAGTCTCCCCCTGGTGGAAGCTCTGCTTATTTGCAGAATGTTAGGTGTT
>NW_024741514.1:0-13590 GCF_018991925.1 Homarus americanus
CTCAGTTCTGGTGCATTGTTGCTCAGTGCACCAACACCACCAGCCATGTTTGCTTCCCGCTTACAGTGTCCTAACACACCCAGCCCACAGTACTTTCCTACCCAGCCCACAGTTCCCAACACCACACAAGCCCACAGTGCCCCAATACCACACCCAGCCCACAGTGCCCGCAACACCCAGTGGCCTGTGCCCCAACCATCATGACACAATGGACCAACACCACACTTGAACCCACAGTGCCCCAACACACACCCAGCCCACAGTGCACAGCCCACAGCCCACAGTGCCAACACCACACCCAGCCCACAGTGCCCGACCACCGCACCCAGCCCACAGCGCCAGCACCACACCTAGCCCACAGTGCCCCAACACCACACCCAGCCACAGTGCTCCAACACCACACCCAGCCCACAGTGCCCCAACACAACACCTGAACCACAGTGCACCAACACCACCCCTGGATTGCAGTGCAAAGCACAAACCCTGGCCCAGAGTGCAACAGCATCACAGCCAGCCCACAGTGCCCCAACACCACCCAGCCCACAGTGCCCCAACACAGCTCCAAGCCCACAGTGCCAACACCACACACCCAGCCGACAGTGCCCGAGCACCCACCCAGGCCACAGCTCACCAGCACCACAGCCCACAATGCCCAACACCACCCAGCCCACAGTGCCCCAACACCACACAAAGCCGTGAGCACCAACACCCACCCAGCCCACAGTGCAACCCACCAGCCCGGTGCACGCAACACCACCAGCTACAGTGAACCAACACCACCCAGCCCACAGTGCCAACACCACCCAGCCACAGTGCCCCAACACCACACCAGCGCACAGTACCCGACCAGCATACCCAGCCCACAATGGACCAACTCCACACACACAGCCCAGGCCCCAACACCACACCCAGCCCACAGTGCAGCAACACCATACCCAGCCTACAGTGGACCAACACCACACCCAGCCCAGAGTGCACCAGCACCAAACCCAGCCCACAGTGCCCCAACTCGACAGTCAGCCCACTGTGCCCTCCACCACTCACCCAGCCTCAGTGCCAAACACCACTCCAAGCTCACAGTTCCCCAACACGACACCCAAGTGCCCCCAGCACACCTAGCCAACAGTGCACCAGCACCAAACCCAGCCCACAGTGCCCAACACCACCCAGCCCACAGGCCCGACACCACCCAGCCACAGTGCACCAACACCACACCTGGGTTACAGTGCACGCACTAAACCTAGCCCACAGTGCCAGCACCACACCCAGCCCACAGTGCCCAATTCACACCCAGCCCACAGTGCCGAACACAACTCCAAGCCCACAGTGCCCCCAACACACAGCCGACAGTGCCCGACACACGCACCCAGGCCACAGTGCACCAGCACCACACCCAGCCCATGCCCAACATCACATCCAGCCCACAGTGCCCCAACATCACCCAGCCCACAGTGCCCCAACACCACACCCAGCCACAGTGCACCAACACCACGCCCAGCCCACTGATGACCAACACCGCCCAGCCCACAGTGAACCAACACCACACCCAGCCCACAGTGCACCAACACCACACCCAGCCCACGTGCACCAACACCACACCCAGCCCACAGTGAACCAACACCACCCAGCCCACAGTGCACCAACACCAGAACCAGCCCACAGTGCACCAACACCACAACCAACCAACAGTGCCCCAACTCCCACACTCAGCCCACAGTGGCCCACCACCACACCTAGCCCAGTGCACCAGCACCACACCCAGCCCACAGTGCCCCAACACCACACCCAGCCACAGGCCCGACAACCACAGCCACAGTGCACAACACCCACCTGGGTCACAGTGCACAAAGCACAAACCTAGCCCAAGTGCAACAGCATCACAGCCAGCCCACAGTGCCCCAACACCACACCCACAGTGCCCCAACACAGCTCCAAGCCCACAGTGCAACACCACACCCAGCGACAGTGCTCGAGCACCACCCAGGCCACAGGCGCACAGCACCACACCCAGCCCACAGTGCCCCAACACCACACACAAAGCCAGTGAGGCACCAACACCACACCCAGCCCACAGTGCAACCAACACCATCCAGCCCACAGTGCACCAACACCACCCAGCCCACAGTGCAGCAACACCATACCCAGCCTACAGTGAACCAACACCATACCCAGCCCACAATGTCCCAACACCAAACCCAGCCCACAGTGCCCCAACACCACACCCAGCCCACAGTGCACCAACACCACACCCGGCACACTACCCGACCAGCATACCCAGCCCACAAGACCAACACCACACACAGCCCACAGAGCCCCAACACCACACCCAGCCACATTGCCCCAACACCTCACCCAGCCTACAGTGCCCCAACACCACCCAGCCCACAGTGGCCCAAGACCACACCCAGCCCACAGTACCCCAACACCAAACCCAGCGCACAGTACCAGACCAGCATACCCAGCCCACAATGGACCAACACCACGCACAGCCCACAGTGTCCAACACCGCACCCAGCCCACAGTGCACCAACACCACAACCAGCCCACAGTGCACAAAACCCACCCAACCAACAGTGCCCCAACTCCACACACACGCCCACAGTGGCCCACCACACACCTGGCCACAGTGCACCAGCACCACACAGCCCACAGTGCCCCAACACCACACCCAGCCCAGACCCGACAACCACACCCAGCCACAGTGCACCAACACACACCTGGGTCACAGTGCACAAAGCAAACCTAGCCCAGTGCAACAGCATCACAGCCAGCCCACAGTGCCCCAACACCACCCAGACAGTGCCCCAACACAGCTCCAAGCCCACAGTGCCCCAACACCACACCCAGCGACAGTGCTCGAGCACCGCACCCAGGCCACAGCGCACAAGCACCACACCCAGCCCACAGTGCCCTAACACCACACCCAGCCCACAGTGCCCCAACACACACAAAGCCAGTAGGGCACCAACACCACCCAGCCCACAGTGCAACCAACACCACATCCAGCCCACAGTGCACAACACCACCCAGCCCACAGTGCAGCAACACCATACCCAGCCTACAGTGGACCAACACCATACCCAGCCCACAATGTCCCAACACCAACCCAGCCCACAGTGCCCCAACACCACCCCACCCACAGTGCCCCAACACCACACCCAGCGCACATTCCCCGACCAGCATACCCAGCCCACAATGAACCAACACACACACAGCCCACAGAGCCCCAACACCACCCAGCCCACAGTGCCCCAACACCACACCCTGCCCACAGTGCTCCATACACCACACCCCCAGTGCCCCAACACAACACCCAGCCCACAGTACCCGACCAAAACACCCATTGACCAAACCACACCCAGCCCAAAGTTCCCCATCACCACACCCAGCCACAGTGCCTCAACACCACACAACCTAGTGAACCAACACCACACCCGGCCACAGTGCCCCAACACCACACCTAGCCACAGTGCACCAGCACCCCATCCCATATGTCCCCAACATCACCCATCCAACAGTGCACCAACACCACACCCGCCGACAGTGCCCCAACACCACACCGCCCACAGGTCCTAACACGACACCCAGCCCACAGTGCCCCAACACCACCCAGCCCACAGTGCCCCAACACCACCCAGCCCACAGTGCCCCAATACCACACCCAGCCCACAGTGCCCCAAAACCACACAGTGGCCTGTGCCCACCCATCCCCAGCCCACAATGAACCAACACCACAGCCTCAGTGCCCCAACCCACCCAGCCCGTGCCAGCCCCACCCAGCCCACAGTGCCCCAACACCACACCCAGCCCACAGTGCCGACCACCGCACGCCCACAGCGCACCAGCACCACACCTAGCCCACAGTGCCCCAACACCACACAGCCCACAGTGCCCCAACACCACACCCAGCCCACAGTGCCCCAACACAACACCTGGAACAGTGCACCAACACCACACTGGTCACAGTGCACAAAGCACCAAACCGGCCGGGTGCAACAGCATCACACCAGCCCACAGTGCCCCAACACCACACAGCCCACAGTGCCCCAACACAGCTCCAACACAGTGCCCCAACACACACCCAGCCGACAGTGCCCGAGCACCGCACCCAGGCCACAGCTCACCAGCACCACCCAGCCCACAATGCCCAACAACACACCCAGCCCACAGTGCCCCAACACCACACAAGCCAGTAGAGGCACCAACACCACACCCAGCCCACAGTGCAACCAACACCACACCCAGCCCACAGTGCAGCAACACCACACCCAGCCTACAGTGAACCAACACCACACCCAGCCCACAGTGCCCCAACACCACACCCAGCCCACAGTGCCCCAACACCACACCCAGCGCACAGTGCCCGACCAGCACACCCAGACCACAATGGACCAACTCACACACAGCACAGGCCCACACCACACAGACCCACAGTGCAGCAACACCATACCCAGCCTACAGTGAACCAACACCACACCCAGCCCAGAGTGCACCAGCACCAAACCCAGCCACAGTGCCCCAACTCGACAGTCAGCCCACTGTGCCCCTCCCCTCACCAGCCCTCAGTGCCCACAACACCACTCCAGCTCACAGTTCCCCAACACGACACCCAGCCTGCGTGCCCCAATACCACCTAGCCAACAGTGCCAGCACCAGCAGCCCACAGTGCACAACACCACCCAGCCCACAGGCCGCACAAACACCCAGCCACAGTGCACCAACACCACACCTAGTCACAGTGCACAAGCACTAAAACCTGACAGTGCACCCAGCCCAGCCCACAGTGCCTGATTCACACCCAGCCCACAGTGCCCCAACACCACCCAGCCGGTGCACGACCACCACACCCAGCCCACAGTGCACCAACACCACCAGCCCACACTGCCCAGCCCACAGTGCACCAACACCACACCCAGCCCACAGTGCCCAACACCACCCCAGCCCACAGTGCCCCAACACCACACCCAGCCCACAGTTTAACTCCACCCAGCCCGGTGACACCACGCACCCAGCCCACAGTGCACCAACACCACACCCAGCCCACAGTGCCACCACCACACCCAGCCCACAGTGCCACAACACCACACCAGCCACAGTGCACCAACACCACACCCAGCCCACAGTGCACCAACACACCCCGGCCACAGTGAACCAACACCACACCCAGCCCACAGTGCCCCAACACCACACCCAGCCCACAGTGCACCAACACCACCCAGCCCACAGTGCGCCAACACCACACCCAGCCCACAGTGCACCAACACCACACCCAGCCCACAGTGCCCCAGCACCACACCCAGCCCACAGTGCCCAACACCACCCAGCCGGTGCACCCAACACCACACAGCCCACAGTGCACCAACACCACACCCAGCCCAGTGCACAACACCACACCCTGGCCGCAGTGCAGCACTGCACCGAAGCCACAGTGCCAACACCACACCCAGCCCACAGTGCCCCAACACCACCTCAGCCCACAGTGCCCCAACACCACACCCAGCCCACAGTGCCAAACACCACACCCTGAGCCAAGTGCACCAGCACCACACACCCAGCCCACAGGCACCAACACCACACACAGCCCACAGTGCACCAACACCACCCAGCCACAGTGCCCACCACAACACCACACCCAGCCCACAGTGCCCCAAACACCACCCAACCCACAGTGCCCCAACACCACACAACCCCACAGTACCCGACCAGCATACCCAGGCCAATGGACCAACACCACACACCAGCCCACAGTGACCCAACACCATACAGCCCACAGTGCCCACCACCACACCCAGCCCACAGTGCACCAACACCACACCCAGCCACAGTGCGTCCACGACACCCAGCCCACAGTGCCCGACCATCACCCAGCCACAGTGCGCAGCCCCACCCAGCCCACAGTGCACCAACACCACCAGCCCACAGTGCCCGAACCACCATACCCAGCCCACAGTGCACCAGCACCGCCCCAGTGCCCCAACACCCAGCCCACAGTGCCCCAACACCACACCCAGCCCACAGTGCCCCAACACCACACCAGCCCACAGTGCACCAACACCACACCCAGCCCACAGTGCCCCAACACCACACCCAGCCCACAGTGCCCCAGCCACACCCAGCCCACAGTGCTAACACCACACCCAGCCCACAGTGCCCAACAACACCCAGCCACAGTGCACCAACACCACACCTAGGTCACAGTGCACCAACAACACCCAGCCACAGTGCACCAGCACCACCAGCCCACAGTGCCCCAACACCACACCCAGCCGCAGTGCCAACACCACACCCAGCCCACAGTGCCCCAACACCACACCCAGCCACAGTGCCCCAGCACACACCCAGCCCACAGTGCCCTCACCACAGCCCACAGTGCCCAAACACCACACCTGGCCCAGGTGCCCAGCACCACACACCCAGCCCACAGTGCCCCAACACCACCCAGCCCACAGTGCGCAACCCCACACCCAGCCCACAGTGCACCAACACCACACCCAGCCCACAGTGCCCCACCACCATACCCAGCCCACAGTGCACCAACACCACCCAGCCCACAGTGCCAACAACACCACACCCAGCCCACAGTGCCCCAACACCACCCAGCCCACAGTGCCCCAACACCACACCCAGCCCACAGTGCCCAACACCACCCAGCCCACAGTGCCCCAACACCACACCACTGCCACAGTGCCGTAAAACCCCACAGTGACCAACCACCACCCATCTAGCCCACAGTGCCACCCACCCATCCGCAGTGCACCACACCAGCCTACAGTGACCAGCTGCCCACCCCGTACGCCCCAGCCCACAGTGCCCGGCTCCACCCAACCCGTGCGCCACACACAGCCCCAGACCAACACACACCCGTGCCAGTACGCAGCACCACACCCAAGCCCCAGTGCCCAACCACACCCAGCCCACAGTGCCCCAACACACACCCAGCCCACAGTGCCACCCACCACACCGGCCTCAGTAGCCAACACCCACAGCCAGTGCCAACACCACACCAGCCCACAGTGCCCCAACACCTGCCCAGCCCTGATGCCCCAACACACACCCACAGTACCAACTCCCCGCAACCCCAGCCCACAGTCCCAACACCACCACCTTAAACCACGCCCAGCCCTACCGACTCCCAAACAGTGCCCGACCAAAACACCCAGCGGTGCACCAACACCACCAGCCCACAGTTCCCTAACAGCCAACACAGGCTGCAGCCACATTGTGACCAGCAAGTGCCCAACACCAGCCATCCTGCAGGCCGCCCCATTGCCGCAGTGCACAGCACCACATCACTGTGCTCCAACACCGCACCACAGTGCCCGACCACCCCAGCCCACAGTTAGCCCAACCCCACTTGCACCCAACCCCACAGTGCCCAACCACCGCACCCAGCACAGTGAACCAACACCACACACCAGCCCACAGGTGCCAACACCACACCAGCCACAGTGCACCAACACCACACCAGCCCACAGTGCCCCAACACCACACAGCCCACAGTGCACCAACTTCCAGCCCACAGTGCTGGCACACCCAGCCCCAGTAGCCCCATCCAGCCCACAGTGCACCAGCACCACACCCAGCCACAGTGCCCTCCCCCGTGCCCCCCCCAGCCACGCTCCCACCACACCAGCCCACAGTCAGGCCAGCTCACGCCCAACAGTGACCAACACCACACCCAGCCCAAGTTTAACACCACAGCCCACAGTGCTGCCCACCACCAGCCCACAGTGCGCCAACACCACACCCAGCTACGGTGAACCCACTCCACCCACAGTGTTCCCACCACACCTAGCCCACAGTGCCAGCCACCACACCCAGCCCACAGTGCACCAACACCACCCAGCCACAGTGCGCAACACCACACCCAGCCCTGGTCCAACACCACACCCAGCCCAGATGCCCCCAACACCACCTAGCCCACAGTACCCGACCAAAACACCGACACAGTGAACCAACACCACACCAACCCAGTTCCCCAACACCACACCCAGCCCACAGTGCACCACACCGCCACAGATGCCGCACCACACCAACCTGAGCCCATCCCACAGTGCCACCAGCCACAGTGCCCGAACACCACACCAGCCCAAGTGCGCAACACCACACCAGCCCACAGTGCCCCAACACCACACCTAGCCGCAGTGCACCAGCACCACACCCAGCCCACAGTGCACAACACCACACCCAGTCACAGTGCCCCAACTCCACACTCAGCCACGTGCCCATCACCACTTCGGCCTCCGGTGCACCATGCCACACCTGGGGTGCACCAGCACCACCCAGCCCACAATGCACCAACACCACACCGCCCCACAGTGTCGCTACCACACCCAGCCCACAGGTGCTTCAACACCACACCCTGCCCACAGTGCCCCAAACACCACACCCAATCACAGTGCCCCAACACCACACCCTGGCCCACAGTGCCCGACCAAAACACCCAGCCCACAGTGGACCAACACCACACCCAGCCCACAGTTTCCACAACACCACCCAGCCCATTGCCCCAACACCGCACCCAACCACAGTGCCCAACACCACACCCAGCCCACAGTGGACACACACACCCAGAAAGTGCCAACACCACACAGCACGTACCCGACCAGCATGCCCAGCCCACAATGAGCCAACACCACACACAGCCCACAGTGGACAACACCATACTCAGCTCATAGTGCAAACCACAAACCCAGCCCACAGGGCCCACCTCCACCCAGCCCACAGTGCCAGCCCCACACCCAGCCACAGGTGCCCCAACACCACACCCAGCCCACAGTGCCCGACCACCGTGCCCAGCCCACAGTGCACCAGCACCACCTAGCCATAGTGCCCCAACACCACACCCAGCTCACAGTGCACAACACCTCCAGCCCACAGTGCACCAACACCACCAGCCCACAGTGCCCCAACTTCACCACCAGCACACGGTGCCCACCACCACACCTGGCCCACAGTGCCAGCACCACCACCGCAGCCCAGGTGCTAACCCAGCCACAGGAACACAACACCCAGCCACAGTGCACAACACCACACCTAGTGCATTGCACCATTGCAACCCTAACCCACAGTGCACCAGCACCACACCCAGCCACAGTGCCCCAACACCACACCCAGCCCACAGTGCCCCAACACCACACCCAGCCCACAGTGCCCCAACACCACCCAGCCCACAGTGCCACACACACAGTGCACAGTACCCGACCAGCATACCCCTGACGACCAACACGCCCACAGTGCCCCAACACCACACCCTGGCCCACAGTGACCCAACACCACACCCAGCCCACAGTGCCACAACACCACACCCAGCCCACAGTGCCACACACCACCCAGCCCACAGTGCCCCAACACCGCACCCAGCGCACAGTGCCCGACCAGCATACTCAGCCCAATGATGGACCAACACCACACACACCGCCACAGTGCCCCAACACCACACCCAGCCCAGTGGACCAACACCACACTCAGCTCACAGTGCCCACTACCAAACCCAGCCACAGTGCACCAACACCCAGCCCACAGTGAACCAACAGCTCACCCAGCCCACAGAGCACCAACACCACACCCAGCCCACAGTGCCCGACCACCGCACCCAGCCCACAGTGCCCCAACACCACACAGCCCAGGTGCCCGACCACCGCACCTGTCAACACCACACCCAGCCCACAGTGCCTAACACCACCACCCGGTGCCGAATACGCACCCAGCACACAGTGAACCAACACCACACCAGCCCACAGTGCACCAACACCACCCAGCCCACAGTGAACCAACACCACCGGGCCCACAGTGCACCAACACCACACACATAGACAGTGCACCAACACCACCCAGCCCACAGTGCCCCAACTCACACTCAGCACAGTGCCCCCACCACACATCCAGCACAGTGCACCAGCACCACAGCCAGTACACTCACACGCAGCCTCAGTGCCCACAACACCACACCCAGCCCACAGTGCTCCCAGCCACACCCAGCCCACAGTATGAGGCCAAACACCCAGCCCACAGTGAGCCCAACACCACCCAGCCCACAGTTCCCCAACACCACACCCAGCCCACAGTGTACCCAACACCACACACCCAGCGTGCCAGTGAGCCAGCACCACACCCAGCCCACAGTGTTCCCAACACCACACCAACCCTCAGTGCCCGAACACCACCCAGCCCACAGTGCACCAACACCACACCCAGCCCACAGTGCACCAACACCACACCCAGCCCACAGTGCTAACACCACACCTGGCGTGGTGCACCAGCACCACACCGAAGCCCCACAGTGCACCAACACCACCCAGTCACAGTGCCCCAACTCACACTCAGCCACTGTTGCCCTCCACCCACCTCAGCCTCAGTGCCCAACACCACACCTGGGCCAAGTGCCAGCACCACACACAGCCCACAGTGCGCCAACACCACACAGCAAGCAATGCCAACACCACAGCCCACAGTGACCAACACCACACCCAGCCCACAGTGCCCCAACACCACCACTGCCCACAGTGCCCCGCACCACACCCAGCCCACAGTGCCCCAACACCACACCAGCCCACAGTGCCCGACCAAAACACCCAGCCCACAGTGACCAACACACCCAGCCCACAGTTCCCCAACACCACACAGCCCACAGTGCGCAACACCAGCCCATCCACAGTGCACCAACACCACCAGCCTGCAATTGGACCAGCACACACCCATCCCACAGTGTCCCCAGCACACCCAGCCCACAGTGCCCAACACCACACCCAGCCCACAGTGCACCAACACCACACACAGCCCACAGTGCCCCCACACCACACACCCTGGCCCACAGTGCACCAGCACCACACAGCCACAGTGCCAACACCACACACCCAGTCACAGTGCTAACTCACACTCAGCCACTCCACCACCGCTCAGGTGCCCACAACACCACACCTGAGCCGTGCAGCATCCACCCAGCCCACAGTGCACCAACACCACACCCAGCCCAAGTGCCCAACACCACACCCAGCCCACAGTGCCCCAACACCACACCCAGCCCCGTTGCCCAAACACCACCACAAGTGCCCCAACACCACACCCAGCCCACAGTGCCCAGCCAAAACCCTGACCCACAGTGAACCAACACACACCCAGCCCACAGTTAACACCACACCCAGCCCACAGTGCCCCAACACCGCACCCAGCACAGTGCCCCAACACCACCAGCCCACAGTGGCCCAACACCACAGCCGTGCTGCACCACACCCAGCGCACAGTGCCCGACCAGCATACAGCCCACAGTGGACCAACACCACACACAGCCCCAGTGAACCCACCACACTCAGCTCGCCAGGTGCCCAAACCACCAAGCAGCACAGTAGCCACCACCACCCACAGTGCACCAGCCCACACCCAGCCCACAGTGCAACACCACACCCAGCCCACAGTGCCCGACCACACTGCAGCCCACAGTGCACCAGCACCACCAGCCCAGGTGCCCCAACACCACACCAGCTCACAGTGCCAACACCACATCCAGCCCACAGTGCACCAACACCACACCCAGCCCACAGTGCCCCAACTCCACTCAGCACACAGTGGCCACCACCACCCACCTAGCCCACAGTGCACAGCACCACGCGGCCACAGTGCCCTACACCACCCAGCCACAGTGCCCGACAACAACACCCAGCCACAGTGCACCAACACCACACCCCTGGGTCACATTGCAGCAGCAACACCTAACCCACAGTGCACCAGCACCACACCCAGTCCACAGTGCCCCAACACACACCCAGCCCACTGTGCCTCCACCACACTTAGCCCCCAGTGCCACACCACACCTAGCCCATGCACCAGCACCACACCCAGCCCACAGTGCGCCAACACCACACACAGCCCACAATGCACCAACACCACACCCAGCCCACAGTGCTCCAACACCACACCCAGCCCACAGTGCCCCAACACCACACCCTGCCCACAGTGCCCCAAACACACACCAGCCCACAGTGCCCCACCATCACCTACAGTACCTGACCAAAACACCCAGCCCACAGTGGACCAACACCACACCCAGCCCACAGTTCCCCAACACCACACCCAGCCCACAGCACCAACACCACACCCATCCCACAGTGCACCAACACCACACCCAGCCTACAGTGGACCAACACCACACCCATCCCACAGTGTCCCAACACCACACCCAGCCCACAGTGCCCGAACACCACACCCAGCCCACAGTGCACCAACACCACACACAGCCCACACTGCCCCAACACCACACCTAGCCGCAGTGCACCAGCACCACACCGAAGCCCACAGTGCATCAACACCACACCCAGTCCACAGTGCCCCAACTCCACACTCAGCCCACTGTGCCCCTCCACCACACTTAGCCCTCAGTGCCACAACACCACACCTAGGCCAAGTGCACCAGCACCACACCCAGCCCACAGTGCGCCAACACCACACACAGCCCACAATGCACCAACACCACACCCAGCCCACAATGCTCCAACCCCACACCCAGCCCACAGTGCCCCAGCACCACACCCTGCCCACAGTGTCCCAAACACCACACCCAGCCAACAGTGCCCCCAACACCAGACCTAGCCCACAGTACCCGACCAAAACACCCAGCCCACAGTGGACCAACACCACACCCAGCTCACAGTTCCCCAACACCACACCCAGCCCACAGTGCCCCAACACCGCACCCAGCCCACAGTGCCCAAACACCACACCCAGCCCACAGTGGCCCAACACCACACCCAGCCCAAAGTGCCCCAACACCACACCCAGCGCACAATACCCGACCAGCATACCCAGCCCACAATGGACCAACACCACATACAGCCCACAGTGGACCAACACCATACTCAGCTCATAGTGCAAACCACCAAACCTAGCCCACAGTGGCCCACCATCACACCCAGCCCACAGTGCACCAGCCCCACACCCAGACCACAGTGCCCCAACACCACACCCAGCCCACAATGAACCAACACCACACCCAGCCCACACTGCACTACAACACCACACCCAGCCCACAGTGAACCAACACCACACAGAGCCCACAGTGCACCAACACCATCCCCAGCCGACAGTGAACCAACACCACACACCCAGCCCACAGTGCCCCAACCCACACTCAGCCCACAGTGGCCCACCACTACATCCAGCCCACAGTGCACCAGCACCACAGCCAGCCCACAGTGCCCCTCCACCACACTTAGCCCTCAGTGCCACAACACCACACCCAGCTCACAGTGCTCCAACACCAAACCCAGCCCACAGTACGGGGCCAAAACACCCAGCCTACAGGACCAACACCACACCCAGCCCACAGTTCCCCAACACCACACCCAGCCCACAGTGCACCAACACCACACCCAGCCCACAGTGTACCAACACCACACTCCAGCGACAGTGGACCAACACCACACCCAGCCCACAGTGCTCCAACACCACACCTAGCCCTCAGTGCCCGAACACCACACCCAGCCCACAGTGCACCAACACCACACCCAGCCCACAGTGCACCAACACCACACCCAGCCCACAGTGCCCCAACACCACACCTAGCCCACAAGCAATACGTAACCGAACGAAGTTTGA
>NW_024741515.1:0-23375 GCF_018991925.1 Homarus americanus
CTACCCATATAGGTTGCTGGATGGAGGTTTAATAATTTGTATGTGTGATTGAAGTTGTTGGTGTAAAATATCTAGAGATCTAAATGATTCAAAACCTAGCTTGTTTCACCTGACCAACGATTAAACACCTTTGCTTATTTCACCTGACAATTAAACATCCAATGCTATCTGGTGGGGGTTAGAGTAGGTTAACTGCAGTCAAAAGCATGACCAAAGAGAACTATGTATTGTGTGAAATAAGGAACTACTGGTAATATAATACAATGCACCATATATGAGATATAATCTTTTATACAGGTGTTGACATAACTCCAAAAACAGTGGATCTTCAGAGATTCTAAAGACAGTGTAACCCCTGGTGTTTGGTCTGACAGCACAATAAGGTATGTACTGTACAATAATGATATTATTGTGGTATTTCTCAGTGATTTGATTGTCAACAACTGGGAAACCTTAACCCACGCTCAGTCGTGATACATTCCAGTAGAGTATGACAGTACAGCTGCCGCCACTCGACTTCTAGCGCCGGGTTTATCTGTAGGTGAACATCTGACTGCTCCCCTCAGACAAAAGTGTAAATTTAGCCATATATTTAACCTATAGTATTAACAAAGAATATACAGTTGGTCCTCATATTACTACGTTAATGTAACCGGAGGGTACCGCGAGTGAGAAACGCCAGAAAGTGAATAACATAACATATGGGATTAATTGAAATGGAGTCCGGCCGATCCCCAAACTCCACTTTTGACTATTAACAACTATGTTGTAGTAAAAATATTATCTTAACTTTATGATGGCATGCACACACAATTAATAATTAAGAGAAATATCAATAATATTAGGTTTTTTAACACTTACATTAGTAGAAAGACATGGGCACACGGGATGGGCGGTTGGTTCCGAGGCAGAGGGCAGATTATTGGCCCTCACCTGTATCACTTGTATCAATTGTATCACTATCCACCACAGAGGCTTGCAGGGCCTCTTTGTCAAACCCCCAAAGTTCATATAAGTCCATATCCTCACTAATTATCACTATCACTGACTTGGGCCGGGCTGTAGGGGTGGCGGTGAAGAACTGGTCATGTTTTGATGACTGGGCAACCTTGTGCGCACCATTTTCGGCCTACACAACATGGCGGATGGCGGAGGTTTGGATCCAAATGGCGCGGGTTGCCAGCCGCTCTCCGCAGTAATGGGGTTCACGCATCATGAATGTGAAAATGTTAGGTTCTGGCAAGGCACCGCGTTAACGGTGAAACGCGGAATGCGGGACCGCAGAATATGAGGACCAACTGTATAGCAAATTCTTATAACAGCAACAGTGGAATTTTTTTTTTAATTGGACAATATCGCACTGAACATTTAAAAGAATTACAGGTTGTTTAATGGTGGGGATGAAAACCTTAACATTAAGTGTGGGGGATAACTGGCAGATGGCATTGTTATTATATAAACTATAGAAGATGAATAATCATTAAAATACTCTAATGAATCTAGAAATATGTAATATAAAAACTATAATTTTGGATGACATGTATATGTTTACACTGTACATGGAAGTAATTGTTTTATTTCAGTGTTGCAGACCAATTTGAAAAAACGGTGCTGGTCAGTTGGGTAGGTAGGCTCCGAGGACTGTGTTATGAGTTATTATTTTGTAGTGTTCCCAACATAATCACTCATTTTGTATATGAAAACCTTTGTTGAGTTGTCTTTTGTTGTTACTATAGGTCCCTGAGTTACACACACCTGTACTTAAGAATGGGGTCCCAATACGGTACTGTACGTAGTATACTACAGAAAAATATCTAATTAAAGTATTTTTCACATTAATTATTGTTTAGCATGACTTTATTTACAGTACACCTACTGTAGTATTTATATTATTTATGTATGGGATAAGACTTATGGCCAGGGTTGTAACTAAAATCCCATTTCTTACATAATATTGTTTAACATAACTTTATTTACAGAATTTATATTTGTTGTGTATAGGATATGTTGTTTTGTATGGTCTTTAACCTATAGAATCAACACTGTTCTGGCTTTTGAACAAGGTCCTAACTCGGGGAATGCCATGTTTATAGTCTGTTATGAGTGTCCAGCCCACGGTGCCAGAAGAACATGTCCCCTCAAGATAAGTCATATTTATTATTTTCTTCATTTTAAGTCCCTCATAATAAATTATGTCATTGTATATATGACTTGTTATGTCTTACTGCAATCCAAGAGGAGGGAACTAATCATCCCATGTTATTTGCATTAACTTACCGTATATTGCGGCCTATAAGTCGACCCGGCGTATAAGACGACCTTAATTATTTCAACATAAATTGTTTGTGGGCCTATACCTGGCAGATAAGTCGATCCATAAACTGCAATTTGAAAACTATGTCCTCAGTGTTTGCTAAACATACTTTTTAACAGCACTCAAACAAGTTTTACCTAAATGTAACATTTTCAAAATGTTAAAATACCTTTTAGTGTTAGTTTTCTTACAAACAAATGTTACCAGGGCACATGAATGGTGTAAACAAATCACAATAATACAGTTCGTACAAGTTTAAAAATATATGAGATACTCTGTACACTCGGTGAGTAATGACAATTAATAAGTTTAATACGGTACTGCATTCCCAGATAACTCGCAAATTTTTATTTTGCTGCATTCGATTATTTCCGGATGACACCCTGGATGTACCCAAAAATGTCTGCGGGTAGTTTTAAAATTGCCGGTGCGGGGAGCACGCGAGTTTTGTGGCATCCCGCAAGGTGTCTCTCGTGATCTAAGTATGATAGATAATAATTAGGTGGGGGGAAGGTTATACTAAGGGCATTTCAACATAGTGACAGTCCAAAAAAGGTAAGAGTGACTGAGAGTGAACACACTGGTTGATTACAATACAGGGAAAAGAAATAATTGTCTTTAGGTGAAACACACAAAGGGAATATACATTTCTCTACACACACACACACAGGTAAAAATGTAACCCTGCACCGCCCCCGTCAGTAAATGTTATTCGTGCCATTTTGAGAACCTAACCCCACGAATTTTAAGGGCCTGCTTTACAGTACAGTACAGTACATGTAATGTCCTATAAACAGTACTATACATGTAAATAATAATTGTGGTGCAGTACATATAAATAAGTACATGTAGGATATGAGGACAACAGAGAGAGGATGGTTGAGTTCATAGTTATGTTTATCATTTTCACTAACTTTAATGCCACTTGTGACAGTTATTGTCATTCATCAGTCACAGTTAACTATTATTCTTTTTACATAATGTCTTACATGTACCTGTATTTCTCCAGATGTTTTATGTATTTAACAACTTCAGGGATGAATCTAGTAACATTCAACAAGTGTTGGCAACACTGGCAGAGCTGCCCCACAGGCATCTGTCATGTTTACAACACATTTGTGTAAATGTTTACAAAATCCAGTAGTATTATATGAATATACTGTAATTGTATTTTTAAACAAAACAACAACAAATACTACAAGTAATTGTCCTAGTAATGTTTGTTTGTTGTTAACACTTACAGGTACAACAAATACTACAAGTAACTGCCCTAGTAATGTTTGTATGTTGTAAACACTTAAAGATACTTTAATGTGTCGGTATGACTAGTGTAAACACCGACCTTAGGCTGAGTTCAGTAACAGTTACCCTTCTGGAAAAATGTTAGTGAGGTAAAACTTGTTTGTGAGTGCTGGACTGACTGAGACCTACCAGTAAGGTAAAGTGAGGCTGGAGGTAGACCTGTGGTATAAGGTGACCCCAAGTTTTGAACACAAAAACTGGAGCTTCAAAAGTTGACTTACAGGCCACAATATACCCAGAGTCTGAATATATTGAGGTTTTTAATGATTGTCTCATTACTGATTTATGAACAAGAATTACTTGTCCTGCTGCTACTTGTCACAGAGTTAATGTATAAGGTAATCTTGTTGCTATTGCTTCTATGTCAGGTATGTTACTAGGCATCTTAGTTTACATGCTCTATGCCCTCTGGGTTAACATCATCGTGCATTGCCTTGGTTTAACGTGCACACTTGAGAGTTGAGCAAATATCTAAGTTAAGCACGTACAGAGGTTATTTTTAATTCGGTGGAAATTGTCGACACTTACATGAAAATTTTACCCTCTACACTTGTATACTGTGTTGACAGTGATTATAAGTATGGTCAGGGCTGTGTAGATACTAGTTATGTGCAGGTTTATTTTGGTCTCTTGTAAATTGAAATGGAAATTCCCTGTATAGTTATCAGGGTTCATTGTATAGTTACCAGGGTTCATTGTGTTATCAGGGTTCATTGTAGTTATCAGGGTTCATTGTATAGTTATCAGGGTTCATTGTATAGTTATCAGGGTTCATTGTAGTTATCAGGGTTCATTGTATAGTTATCAGGGTTCATTGTATAGTTATCAGGGTTCATATTGTATAGTTATCAGGGTTCATTGTGTAGTTATCAGGGTTCATTGTATAGTTATCAGGGTTCATTGTATAGTTATCAGGGTTCATTGTATTATCAGGGTTCATTTACTGCAGTTAGCCAGTTTTATTTTGACATACTGGCAGTACAGTGTCCAGATGTATGATGTTTTATCCTTTTGAAAATTTGCGTGAAACCTTTTTATTAGTGACTTGAGAGGAGAATCCGGTTTTTGGTGTAGGTGCTTTTAATTTGGGTCGATTGTTATGATATTCCTGTCATCAATCAAGGATTATATTTACAGTACATCGATTCTAGCACCATAACCCCCTTCTACCCTTTCAAAATTTTCAACCCTTTACACATTTTCTATTTGTCTAAATTTTTAAGGTATAATTTCTCCATTACTTCTTTCTATTTTGCCTTGAAATTGATAGTACTAAGAGATCTAGTATTGCCACGGAATTGTCCAGGGTGATATGTTTGTTTTTGTCTTTGGTTTTATGAATAACAAAATTCAAGTTTTGTTGAAAATTGTCTGAATATCTTGATTAGATATTCAACCAAAAATAAATCTTAAGATAGAAAAAATTGGACCCAAGGGTTATGTTGAGGAAAGGTTCTTCCTGTACTGAGTGTTTGTTTAATTGAAATCGGTAAAAAATTGGCAGCAAAGTTCTAGTCCGAGCGTTGGAAAAGTTAATTTTGAGATATAGGCCGATAAAGTTTCTCGACCTTTCTTCGCTGTGTAAGTGTTCATTCTGAGCTGATATTACATGTAATATCTTGTAATTTGTAGTATTTTTACATCTCAAACTGAACTCCAGCTATATTTCTTATTCTACAGTCATAATGTGTTGTCTAATGGTAGACCCTGCTGCCATATGGCATCACAAAAATTGTGACCAAGTCCCAGGTTGATGATCTGACTTTCTGCCTCCCTTACACACAATTGCAGGGTCTCAATTGTTTCTCTTACTATTGACAACACAACATCATATATCGTTTCTCACTAATGATCTTTTTTATGGTTCCTTATTATTACAGTATTATTATTATTATTATTATTATTATTATTATTGTTATTATTATTGCAGTGTTTTCAGTATTATTATTATCTATTTTATTTTTATTTTGTATTTTTATTATAAATTTTACTTATATCTGAATTATTATTAATATTATTATTATTGTTATTGTTGTTATTATTGTTATTGTTGTTATTATTGTTATTGTTGTTATTTTTATTATTATTATTATTGTTATTATTATTATTATTATTGTTATTATTATTATTATTATTACATTCTTCCCCTCCCCAGGCCCTGATGTGGGTCAGTGACCTGTGTCCGGGTACTATCTCAGTTGAGAGTGTCTCAGTCTCAGAGGTGCCCACACTCGTCTTTGTCACCAGGTTTCATCAAAAGGCTCCTGGTGCATAGTCTGGTGTGCTTTTCATCCCAGTCTTTCTTTTAGGCCTCGTCTTCAGTGTCGAGTGAATCTTACGATAGACATCTTGAGTTTGCAATGATTTTTGAAAGGCCAATGAGTCCATGTTCATTTGTTTTAGAAGTGATGCTTTCTGGTAGCCAAAATTGTGGTTCAAGATCACAGTCTTTGCAACGTACTGGACACAGCGAAGCCCGGCAAACTTGGTGTTGTGTGCCCGTCCCCAATCTTGGCTGGAAAACTTTCATTTACATTTTGAGTCGGCCCTCGAAGGCATCTCTCCACAATCTTGGCTGGAAAACTTTCATTTACATTTTGAGTCGGCCCTCGAAGGCACCTCTCCATGGTGTCCCTTGATGACAGTGGCTTGTAGATTTCTCTTACCCTTTTCTCTGTTTCTTCAGAAATATTGGTGACGAGACCTCCCTCCCCTTATGTGAGGTGTCGTCCTCCCCTTTTCCTTCTGCTAGTCCTTACTGGCAAAAGCTCCAGGAGTCAGATCCCGTAGGGCATAGTCCATGTTGGGGGTGAGCTGCGGTGCTGAATACGTGGTGGAAGGTGCTCATAACTGCCATCGTCATGTCTATAAATAACTTTTCCAACATCTGATCTTGTGGCATTTCCACAGTAGCTTGTTAGTGTGTCAGTGGCCTTGTCGGGCAGTTTTGGCCACCTACTTCTTCTCGTGGTTTTCCCTTTCCTTGTTTTTGTCTCTGCCTTCTCTTCATCCCGCAGCTTCCTCGGTCTTGTTCCCACCCGCTTTTGAACGTTGTTGATACATTCAAGCTTCTTCACTTGCACGCTCTGGTGTGAGCCATTGCCGTTGTTCATATTAGTCACTGCATTGCAAGCACTGGAGTTTTCATCTCCTACAAAATTTTTGTATCTAAAATTCAGGTCTTGAGATCTTCCAAACATTCTTTTTGCTCCTGCTTCCATGCCCCTAGAGGTACCTTCATAGTTACCTTCTTTCTTCGGAGTTGTCCTTCTTTGAGTACACAGGCCAAACAGTACTTGCTCTTGACTTCAAAGTCAACAATAAATCCTGTGCATACTGTTACATACTTATGTTCCTGGGGCCGGTTACTCAAAAACATTTATGGGACTGTATGTCTTTGTGTACCCCGTAACTGGACTTGGTCTAGGATCGGTATACAGTCGACCCTCGTTAGAACGGACCCCTTTAATCTGGGATTGTCCGATAGATGGCGAATGCCAGACCGCCAGTCATTGTTGACTTAGCGCCATATTCGAGTATCGGTTTTGTGTTGCCCTGCAATTTTTGTTGATATTTCAGTGTAAAGGCCTAGGACTCAGGGATAGAAATCCCTTACCAGGCTAATCAGGATCTTAATAAAGGAAAGTCAAGGACCATGGTTTTCTGAGGAATAACAAACAACCGTTAGAGATTGGCATCTCTTTACTATAAAAATATAACACAAAACTCTGACACCACTCGACAAACATCAAATAATTACGGGAGTCAAACAATTAATGGAAGCAACAATTAAAGGAATCAAACAAATAATGGGAGTCAGCAATTAATGGATTCAAACAATTAAATGGAGTCAACAATTGATAGAATCAAACCATGAACAAATATTTCCTACGGCAGTGGCCCTGGGGAAGGTTCTGGAACACGGTGATGCACACTCAGGGTAGGGAAGCGTCCACTTCAATTCCACACTCAGCAACGTCTTGAAAAAGGCAGAACACCGGGGCACCGACGGAATGTGATGAACTGATGGTCGTGGTATGCTGTAGTGGTAGATGACCAGAGAGTTGGCAGTTGATAGGTGAAGGTCTGGGAACACAGCCCACGAGTCCAGGACCTATGAGGAGATCACAGCCAGAATTTGACGGACAGCAGGGTAGCTAGATACTGACGGTATGGCGGCTGGGTTGAATCTGCCGGCGGCGGAGATAGTCGCTGCCGTTCTCACCTCCGTCCAACCACCCCAAGTGTCGTCTGCACCAGCAAACGAGCGAGTTAGCCGGAGGATCGTTTCCGCCCTTACATTCAGTGATAAGGCATCTTTCAGCCTTGTATTTTACATCATGTCTTCAAGGGAGAGTAATACGCCAAAGAGGAAGCATGTGACCCTTTCTGTGAACCAGAAACTGGAACTTACAAGGAAGTTAGAGGCTGGTGCTTCGGTGGCTAGAGTTTGTGACGAGTATGGTGTTAAAAAGCAAATGGTTTCGGACATATGCAAGGTTAAGGACAAACTCACTGCATTTTCTTTGAAATATAATGCAACATTAACCCCTAAATCGGTTAATTCGGACAATCGCTAAAGCGGACACCCTTCCCCCTATTAGTCAGTTTTAACGAGGGTCGACTGTACTCAAAACACAGATGGTATACTCAAAAAAAATAATTTGTCATCGAACTCTGTAAGTGAGCTCATAATCTAGGGCATAACTTACACCACCTCCTGAGGTGCTGTAACACTCTCAACCCGAATGTAGTAGTCGCTAATTCCCGATATTATAAAAAATAATATATGTTGTAATAATGGTTGTTAGACTTGTTTTATCATAGAATAATGAAGAAAATGTTTTGTACATCAACATACTGAAATATAATATTTCACTGTCTGTTTCGTACATTTTTTTTACGGTAATAAGAGGTTTGATTGTTTGTATCTGTCGCAGTTTGGAAGAGACGCATCTTTTGTCTTCATTACAAATTATAAAGTATTTTTTACCAAAACAGAAGGTTTGTATTGTTCACACTTAGGGTAAAAATATTTTTTGTGACAGAAAACTTGCAGATAGACCTTATTAATGTTGTATAGCCTAAATATCCCTCGGTAATGAAAGCCAAATATGAGGTCACGTGAACATACAATAATCGCAGCCAGACTTTTTCAACCTGTATTAGTTGTAAACTCATAAGATAGAACATCATTGCCTATAAGCCTTACAAAGTAAGATTTACATATTAATCTAGGTATATCAAATATGAATTTAAATCAATTGATGAATCAAAATTAACGACATAAAAAAGAAAAGAGGAATTATATGGTAAGCTACATATTATGACCTTCATTACCGTCGGAAATAACGTAATTATTAATATGTAGTTTATAACAGTAACCAAACCTACCTAACCTAACTTCCTTACCTCCTCCTTTATTGGACCACCCAGAAGAATATTAACTACAGTGAACCCTCGCTTTACGCGGTCATTTGAACCCACGGCGGCCCGAATAAAGCGAGAAACGCGTAGTGAACAACATAACATGGGATTAATTGAAAGAGAGACCGGGCCGACCCCCAAACTCCACTTTTTCCCGACACAATACGTACGTTTTAGTAAAAATAACATCTTGACTTTATGATGGTATGCACACACACATAATATAGAAGGGAACAATTAATAAGAGAATAATATACTGAAGGTTAGGTTAGAAAAAAACAAGGTTAGGGTTAACACTTATGTTAGTAGAAGAGATGGGTCGGCGTAGGGGAATGGAGGCTGGTTCCGAGGCAGAGGGCAGGCTACTGGCTCTCAGGTGAGTTTTCATCACTGTCATCCACACTTATTAGTGCCTCCCTGACAAATCCCTGTCCCTGTCACTGGCTTGGGCGGGTTGAGGGCGAAGAACTCGGTAATGCTTTGCTGACAGCTGGTGTTGATGTTGTCGTGATACACCTTGATGTAGGGCTCCATAGTCTGCAACAGCTGGGTAGTGAAGATTTCATACCGGTTATCGTCGGAAAGGAGGAGCTTGAGTTTCTCGACACTCGATGGTACCCCTTACATTACTATGCGATAACTTGCATTCTTCTTGGGATGACGCACCACCTGCCTCTTCACTGACGTCATCATCATCTAACATCTCGTCGGCAGTCACATCAGGATCCCTTATCACCTCCAGGATGTCGTCGTTGGTGGTCTCGGAGAAGCCTGCAGCTGTAAAACACTGCGCAGCTTCTCTGGCAAGGTCCACTGCTACTACAACAGTCTGAACCTCACCAGTCACAGATTGACTGACTCCCACCTGGAATACCTTGCAACACATGTCTCCATGCATGATGAACAGTTGCTACAGACAGCTGATCCCATGCCTCCACCAAGAAGTCCACAGCTTTCTTGAAGTTGAATTTTCTCCAAAAATGTTTCACAAGTACTTCTTGCTCTGCCAACTGTTGTTCCTCGTCGTTTTCGCTCTTGCCATCGGTGTCACCCAGGTTCGCAACTCATCCTTGGTGTTGGTGTAGTCATTCAGGAGCTTAAATTTCTTTGTAGAGAATGCAGCTTTCACATTACAGATCAATTCTTGGTCCATGGGCTGTATTAATGACGTAGTGTTGGGAGGAAGGAAGACCACTTTTACGTTGGGGTGACAATCTAACAGTAGGAGCGAGTGTCCTGGTGCGTTGTCAAGCAGCAACAAAATCTTGAATGGCACATTCTGTTGCTCACAGAATTTCTTCATATCAGGAGCAAAACAGTCATCGAACCAGGAGAGGGACAGAGTAGAGAACATCCACGCCTTAAGTGCGGTCAGCCAGTGGACATTTAGCTTGGTCATGTCCATGCTCTTGTAGGCGTGCGGCTTGCGTGCTGTGTGGATCACCGATAACATGAGCTTACAGGTACCGGAGGCATTGGTGATAAACAGGACGGTTATGCACGTCTTCTGCAACTTCCAGCCCCGACACTTGCTGGCATTCTTCACAACTAAGGTCTTGGAAGGTAGCTTTTTCAAAAAAAGACCAGTTTCGTCCATGTTGAACACCTGGTCGTCGGTGTACTGTCCTTCCTCCATAATCTCAAGTAAAATCGGAGGAAAATCCTTAGCCGCAACACGGTCAGCACTAGCTTCTTCACCAGCAGTGTTAATATTGGTGATCTTGTTCCTCTTCTTAAATCTCTGCAACCACCCAGAGGAAGCATTAAAGGGTTTGGGCTCTTCAATTCCCATCTTACGTGACACTGCTTCATACAGTTCACGTGCGTACTCCTTAACTAAGCGCGTGTCCACCGCCATGTTCTGTCGCGCCTGACGAATCAAGTAGCTCACAAGTCATTTTTCCGTCTTGAGAAGCACCTGGTTGTGGCAATACTTGATCATAGAAGCACCTGTAGACTTTGTGATGTTCATTTGCTCCTTTATCTTGGCTGCATCCTTCTTAATTGTCCGGATCGTAGATTAGTTAACACCATGCTGGCGTGCGAGATCAACCTGTCTTGTTCCTTTCTCCAATTCTTGGATGATTTGTATTTAATTTCGTAGCTTAGGGAACGTCGTATCTTCTTTGGCTTAGGGCGGCTGGGTCCAGGTAATGCAAGGTTTCTTTGTGGTGGTGGTGGTCCGGTGGAAGCCATTCTTATGGAACAATAGATACCGACATACACGGTGTAGCCTGAAGGGGTGTAACTGACACGGGTAGGTCAAGGGGCTTGAACGCTCCCGCGGCGGGGCACGTCATAGTACATTAAACCAATTACAGCTAGCGGGGGAGAGAGGTAAGGATGCTTGGCCCTTATCACAGTCCGATAAGTCATATGACGTCACCGATACTGCAACAAAGAAATACACTGCGCAACCTACTCGCGCCGCTTGCCCAACATGGCGGGATGGCAGGAGGTTTGAATCCAAAAATGGCTTGGTGCGAGAGGACCGCCAGCCGCTCTCCGCGTAAAAGAGTACACGCACCGCGTGAGCATTCCGTGTTCGGGAGTGTACTGCGTAAACGTGGAAATGCGTAAAAAAACCCGCGTAAAGCGGGCTAATACTGTATCTCTGTTCCACGTCATTAGCGACACAATGACTAGTGTCTTAATATTGTATCAACTATATGGTAGGTATATTAAGAAAATAAAAAAGTTGTGGGGCAATTATTAACAGTAATACAGACTTCCCAGACTACCGGATGGGAAGATATTGTCTAATGGTAGACCCTGCTGCCATATGGCATCACAAAAGTTGTGACCAAGTCCCAGGTTGCTCATCTGACTAAATGTCTCATTTACACACAATTGCAGGGTCTCAATTGTTTCTCATAATATCGACAACACAACATACATACTGTATATTGTTTCTCACTTTTTGTTTTCATTTTTGTATTTATGGTTCTTTATTATTAATGAGTTATTATTATTATTACTACAGAATTATTATTACTATTCTTTTATTATTTTTTATTATAAATTTTATTTGCTATGAATCATTATTATTATTATTATTATTATTATTATTATTATTATTATTATTATTATTATTATTATTATTATTATTATTATTATTATTATTATTATTACATTTTCGCCCCCCAGGCCCTGATGTGGGTCAGTGACCTGTGCCCGGGTGGGCTAATACACGAAAAAAAAAAAAAAAGCCTTTAGGTTCATTTATCGGCGGTAAAGTTTTTACTACAGTGGTCCCTCGGTTAACGAGCACAATCCGTTCCAGAAGGTTTCTCATTAACTGAAACCATTGTTTCAATGGGTTTTGGGGTAATTGGTTCCAGCTCACCGAAAATTGCCTAAATTCAACAAAAAAGGGAGAAAAGTACACTTACTTTGAGGTGTGTATGTAGAAGGCTCCTGGATGATGATGCTGATGTGAATTTGAAGTGGGAGGTGGAGGAGGGAGAAGAGAAGGAAGTGGAGGTGGAGGAGAAGCATTTTACTGCTTCTTGGAAGGCGAGTCACCTTCCATGAAAATGTCAGGAACCTCTGGACTGACAGATTCTCCACCATGAACATCCTCTCTCCTTCTTGAAGTGGTAGGCTGAGTATCTTGTTCCCTCTGCCTTTTACTGAGGAAAGTGTCAATTGTGGTCTGTGGGGCATCTCTCCTCATCATTAACTCGTGTTTAAAGGAGACCATTGTGTCCTCAACATGACACAAAGTTAGTTCAGATTTTTTGACATCTGGGTGCCTTGAAGCCAGTTTCCTGAACTTTTTCCAGTGGTCAACAACATCTTTCAACTCTGAAGTTGACATATGGTCATCACTTTCCTTTTCCTCCTCACCATTGTCAGCCTCTAACATCTCATCCAGTTGCTTCAAGTCATCAGGAGTAAGTTCCTCCTCATGAGACATCACAAGTTCTTCGACATCATCCTCCTCCACTTCAAGGCCCAATGACTGACCAATGGACACAATCTCCTGGTCCAACTCTGTTTCTTCCTCAAATCCCTCAAAATCATGGACTACTGATGGCCACAGTGCTTTCCATGAAGAATTGAGGGATCTAGTGGAGACTTCTTGCCATAACACAATCAATTTTACAGCCTCCAGGATGTTGAATTGTGTCTTCCAGAACTGTTTCAGTGTTAGTTCAGGATCAGTAGAAGTTGCCGGATGACAGCTAAACATTTTCTTCATGTACAACTTCTTGAAGTTGCTGATCACATTCTGGTCCATTGGCTGTATGATTGATGTAGTGTTGGGAGGCAAAAACAACACTTTCACAAAGTCAAATTGATACTCCAAAGTTCTGGCAAGTTCAGGGTCATGCCCAGGGGCATTATCCATGAGGAGAAGAGCCTTTAAAGGGAGTTTATTGGTGGTTAGGTAGCTCTTGACAGAAGGGCAAAACACCTCAACAGCCCATTCATTAAAGAGCTGTCTTGTCACCCATGCCTTACGGTTGGACTTCCAATAAACTCTAAGCTTTGTTCTTACCACTTTCTGTTGCTTGAACACCCTGGGGTTCTCAGAGTGGTAGACAAGCATAGGCTTCAGTCGGAAATCCCCTGAAGCATTGGCACCAAGCAATAGAGTGAGACAGTCTTTCATGGGTTTATGCCCAGGTAAAGAGGCTTCATCTCTGGTGATGAATGTTCTTTTGGGCATCTTTTTCCAGAACAGCCCAGTTTCGTCCACATTGAACACTTGCTGTGGAAGATAATTTTCTTCATCCATCAGTTCTTTAAACTCCACTAAAAACTTTGCTGCCCCTTCCTTATCAGCACTAGCAGCCTCACCATGTCTAACTACACTAAATAAGTCACAGCTATCAACAGTAATTTATACAAACAGTCAAATGCAGCCTTATAAGGGCATATAAATGACATAAGTTGCACGAGCGATGAAGGTTGTTTATGTTCCTTCACGAGCAATTTCTTCACCAGAGGTATCTCTTGTTGTAAATCACTTTGATTGACTGAGTATGTAACTGCAAATGCCTTCAAATCTTTGTCAGACAAAAATGTCTGTCCTGGACAAAGAACTGAAATCCCACAGAAAATTGCACAGGAATCATTGGAGAAATGCCTGTCTAATTCACTAATCAAACAGTCTAGGACTTCATAGAAGATGCCAATGTGCACATGACTCACGTCAGATCTTTGCCCGGTCTTTTCCAGCACAATGAATTCATCATTTTGTCTAGGTTTTCTGGTTCGCTTTCGTGTCTTTGTTGGTGAAATGCTGCATTTCTCTCAGAGCTCATCAATCTTCTTGGAGTAATGCTCAATGAAGTTACAGTGGCGTTTATCAGCTAGATCTTCACGGAGCGACGAAATGAGCATTGCTGCTTTTCCTAAGTCTGCTTGCTTGTCTTGTAGCTGCTGTGATACTTTATCAATTTTTCCAAGAATCTGAGATAAACTGCAATAAGTAGACAAATTCTGCATCTATTTGCGCAAGTAAACCTCGAGCGGATACGGCTCGTGCTCCAGTGTCTTCTGCAGAAGTCTCCTTGAATAGTCTTACTATGCATATATATATATGTATGTGTGTGTATATGTATGTATGTATATATATATATATATATATATATATATATATATATATATATATATATATATATATATATATATATATATATATATATATATATATATATATATATATATATATATATATATATATGATGGTATGAAAAAACAAATAATATAGAAGAGGTTAGGGTAGAAAAAATAAAGGTTAACATAGGAAAAATAATGGTTAGGTTAGAAAAACTAAAAGTTAGGTGGAACACTTACGGTAGTAGAAGAGATGGGTCGGCGTACGGGGATGGAGGCTGGTTCCGAGGCAGAGGGCAGGCTACTGGCCCTCAGGTGAGTCACTGTCACCCACAGTTGTTATGGCCTCCCTGACAAATCCCTCAAAGTCATCATCACTGTCTCTACCTCTGTCACTATCACTGGCTTGGGCTGGCTGTGGTGGGTTGCGGGCGAAGAACTCGGTTATGCTTTTTTGACGGCTGGTGTTTATGTTGTCTTGGTACACCGTGATGTACGGCTCCATAGCCTGCACCAGCCGGGTATGGAAGACTTCATAGCGGTCATCGTCATTGTCGCGGGAAAGGAAGGACTTCATTTTCTCTGCACACACTATGGCACACTTAATATCACTATGACTTAAACTGTGTTCTTCGGAGAATGACGCACCTTCTTCCTCCTCTTCACTGACGTGATCTTCTTCCAACATCTCGTCGGCAGTCACTTCAGGATCTCTGATCACCTCCAGGATGTCTTCGTTGGTGGTCTCGGAGAAGCCTACAGCTGTAATATTGAGCGCAGCTTCTCTGGCAAGGTCCACTGCTACTGCAACAGTCTGAACCTCACCAGTCACAGGTTCACTCCTCTTCTCAGCTGGTATGCCATGCAACACATGTCTCCATGCGTGACGAATCGTAGCAATAGTCAGTAGATCCCATGCCTCCACCAAGAAGTCTACAGCTTGTTTGACGTTAAACTTCTTCCAAAATTGTTTGACGAGAAGTTCTTGAGTCGCCACCTCTTGTTCCTTGTCCTCGTCGCTTTTACTCTCGCTGTCGGTGTCACCCAGCTTACGCAACTCATCCTTGATGTTGGTAGAGTCGTTCAGGAGCTTGAACTTCCTTGCAGAGTACGCAGCTTTCACATTGCAAATCAACTCCTGGTCCATGGGCTGGATTAATGACGTAGTGTTGGGAGGAAGGAAGACCACTTTTACGTTGGGGTGACGATCCATAAGTAGGGCCGAGTGTCCAGGTGCGTTGTCAAGGAACAACAAAATATTGAATGGAACATTCTGTTGCTCGCAGAATTTCTTCACGTCAGGAACAAAACAGTTGTCAAACCAGAAGAGGGACAGAGAAGAGGACATCCACGCCTTACGTGCGGTTAGCCAGTGGACATTAAGCTTGTTCATGTCCATATTCTTGTAGGCGTGCGGCTTGCGGGCTGTGTGAATCACCGATAACTTTGGTTTACAGGTACCGGAGGCATTGGTGGTAAACAGGACGGTGATGCGTTCCTTCTGCATCTTCCGGCCCCGAATCTTGCTGGCATTCTTTACAACAAAGGTCTTGGACGGTAGCTTTTTCCAGAAAAGACCAGATTCGTCCATGTTAAACACCTGGTCGTCGGTGTACTGTCCTTCCTCCATAATCTCACGTAAGAACGGAGGAAAATCTCTAGCCGCCACACGGTCAGCACTCGCTTCCTCACCACCAATGTTGATGTTGGTGATCTTGTTCCTCTTCTTAAACCTATGCAGCCAACCAGAGGAAGCATTGAAGGGTTTGGGCTCTGCAATTCCCAGCTTACGTGACACTGCTGCGTATAGCTCACGTGCGTACTCCTGCACTGAGCGCGTGTCCACCGCCATGTTGCGTCGCGCCTGACGAATCAAATAACTCACCAGCAAATTTTCCACTTTTGCCAGCACCCTGTTCTGGCAATACCTGATCGATGAAGCACCTGCAGACTTTGTGATTTTCATGTGCTCTTTGATCTTGGCTGCATCCTTCTTGATCGTGCGAATCGTAGATTCGTTGACGCCATGCTGGCGCGCGAGATCAACTTGCCGTGTTCCTTTCTCCAAATCTTGAATAATCTGGTACTTCACCTCGTAGCTTAAGGAACGTCGTGTCTTCTTTGGCTTAGTGCCGCTGGGTCCAGGTAAGGAAAGGTCTCTCTCTGGTGGCGGTGGTGGTCCGGCGGAAGCCATTTTACGGAACAATGGATGCGCGTTTACACGGTGTGGCCTTGAGGGATGAAACTGCCTGTTAGGTCAAAACCTTCTTTCCTCCTCTCCCCAGGTGGTCACGTCATAATACTAATATTGTAGCTAGCAGCGGTGAGATGCGCATGGCCAATACAGTCGATCGTCATATGACTTCAGTGATGCGCCTTAAGGGCACACACTGTGCAACCTTGCGGCACTAGCGGAGGAGGAGGCGAGCACAGGCAGGCAGGGGTGTGGCGGTGGGCCAAATCTAAAAGCGTCTCGAGCCGGACACTCACCCTCGTATATGGAAAAACCCGCTTAGTGAAAGTTCAGCTCTGGCGAGGCACAGCATTATACGGTAAGCGCTAAATGAAACCAGCGAAGTGAGGTAATACTGTGTGTGTGTGTATATAATATATATATATATATATATATATATATATATATATATATATATATATATATATATATATATATATATATATATATATATATATATATATATATATATATATATTACGGTCCGCATTCCGCGTTCATTCTTGCCTTGCCAGAACCTAACATTCTTACATTCATGTGCGCTGTGACATACATTATGAGAGTGTCCGGCGCGACGCTATTTTTAGATTCGCCCCACCCGCCAGCCTGCCTGCCTGCCTCTCCCTCCTCCTCCCTCCGCTTGGGCAAGCGGCGCGGTAAGGTTGCGCAGTGTGTGTCTTTGTTGCGTTATCACTGACGTCATATAACGTATCAGACCTGTGATTGGCCATGCATCCCTACCCCCCTCTGCTGCTAGCTGTAATTGGCTTAAAGTATTATGACGTGTCCACCCGGGGGAGGGAGGGAGGGAGGAAAGACGACGCTTGACCTAGCCGCGGCAGTTTCATCCCTCAAGGCCACTCCGTGTAAACGCGCATCCATTGTTCTGTAAAATGGCTTCCGCCGGACCACCACCCCCAGAGAAAAACCTTTCCTTACCTGGACCCAGCGGCACTAAGCCAAAGAAGACACGACGTTCCTTAAGGATTTGTCAGGGAAGCCCTGACAACTGTAAGCGACAGTGATGATGATTCACCTAGTAATGGTGATTCACCTGAGGGCCAGTAATCTGCCCTCTGCCTCGGAACCAGCCTCCATCCCCGTATGCCGACCCATCTCTTCTACTACCGTAAGTGTTACACAAAATTTTTAGTTTTCTAACCTAACCTTTATTTTTCCTATGTTAACCTTTATCTTTCCTAACCTAACCTCTTCTATATTACTTGTTTTTTCATACCATCATAAAGTTAAGATAAAATTTTTACTACAACATAGTTGTGTGTCGTCAAAAAGTGGAGTTTGGGGATCGGCCTGGACTCCATTTCAACTAATCCCATATGTTATGTTGTTCACTTTACGGGTTCCTCACTTTCCGCGGGACCCTCCGGGTTACATTAACCGCGTAATATGAGGACCAACTGTATATATATATATATATATATATATATATATATATATATATATATATATATATATATATATATATATATATATATATATATATATATATATATATATATATATATATACATATACACATATATACAGTGACCCCTAGTTTGAACACCTGGGTTAACGTAATTTAGATTAACGAACTGCCTTCCATAAGGATCTTCGATTCGGTTGTGAAAAAAAGACCGATTAGCAGAAGTTCTTGCGAACCCGACCTCAACATGTTTAGCTTGCCTGACCGGGCAACCCTTTAGTATCAGTCCGCCAATACATTAACAAATCAGGTTCTGGGAAGCTAAATTCCTTACTATTTTAGTAAATATCAAGAAGTTTATACTATTTAATAATTTTAAGTTTAATATTCAATTTTCTTGAGTCATTTAACAATTATTGAGCATAGGCTCAGTAAAGTATTCTAATTTGTCTGTGACTCTAGCCCCTCTGCCCACAGCAAACAGGAGTTAGTCTCTCTCTGTTTTCACTGGAGGTAACATCTTGCTTGAGACTCTCTTCAACTAAACGCTTTTTTTCTGTTTCCAAGCAAATTATTGGTCATTTTGAAATATATTTTACATATTGACAATATATAATGCAGTGCAGTGTTGATTTAAAGAAAATAATCTTGAATTACACCAAGAGTGCTAAAATTTTATGGGTGAAATGGCGCCATGGGGTGACTTCTCTTCCACCCCAATGCCTTCTCTTCTTCCTTCTCCTCCACCCCCATTCTAAAGCCCATCATCATCATCATCATCCAGGAGCCTTCTACATACACACCTCAAAGTAAGTGAACTTTTCTACCATTTTTGTTGAATTTAGGAAATTTTCGGTGAGCTGGAACCAATTACCCAAAAACCCATTGAAACAATGGTTTCGGTTAACCAAACCTTCTGGAGCGGTTGAGTTCGTTAACGGAGGGTCTCTCAACATACACCAGTATTACCCGCCCTAACAGCGTTTCATAGCAACGTTTTGCTCATATCTGTGTTGCCTCGCCAAGTGAACTTTCACTTAACACGGATTTTTCCCTTGTGGTGAGTGTCTGCCTCGAGCCGCTATTTTAGATTTGCCCCACCCGCCACCCTGCCTGACTGCCTGTTTAGCTCATAAAATTCATACAAATTACCGGCCAGAATATAATTTACATTGCTGGAATTCTTATAATTTGGTGATCTTTGAATATAAACATCATATATTTTGCATTGAACATACAAATTTTAGATAAAAATTTCTCAGAGTAACTATATTATCTTTTTGTACAAAATATTTATATTCAAAATATTCCTGGTCTTACAAGGAATCCAGCAATATCAATTATAATATCCTAACTTTAGTTTGAGTATTATTTATTAAAATTTAGTGGTTATCCCACATCTCCTTGGGACGGGGGTGGGGGAGAGGACCGACCGACCATCTGTTCCAGTGAAAATTATTTTTTATTAACTGAAGATATTTGTTTTAGCTCATAAAAATTCATACAAATTACCGGTCTGAATATAATTTACATTGCTTGAATTCTTATAATTTGATGATCATTTCGAATATAAACATCATATATTTTGCATTAGACATACAAATTTTAGATAAAAATTTTTCTCAAATTAACTTATCTTTGTGCAAATATGACATTTATATTCAAAATATTCCTGGTCTTACAAGGAATCCAGCAATATCAATTATATTATCCTAACAATCTGAGGTATTATTTAATACTAAATGGTAAAAACTCTGGAAGGGAGGATTGGTGGGGGAGGGTTGGGCTGCAGCCGTTGGAAGAGGCAATGTGGGGTACTTTGATTGACAGATAGTGCGTGAAAGATTATTTTTTTTTTTATTAACTGAAGATATTTGTTTTAGCTCATAAAATTCGCCAAATTACCGGTCAGAATATAATTCACATTGCTGGAATTCTTATAATTTGAAGTCATTTTGAATATAAACATCATATATTTTGCATTAAACATACAAATTTTAGATAAAATTTTTTCTCTAGGTAACTATGTTATCTTTTATTGCAAAATATGACATTTATATTCAAATATTCCTGGTCTTACAAGGAATCCACAATGTCTTTGTATTGTCTAACTTTAGTTTGAGGTATTATTTATTAAAATTTAGTGGTTTCCAAAATTTCTCTGAGAGGAAGAGCCGTAAGTAGTGTGTGAGAGGGGAGGTTGATCCATTATTGGAATGACATTAACTTGGCGACTGTATTTCTCTATTTCTCTTAAGTATTAATTGTGTCATGTATCATCATAAAATTAAGATGTTATTTTTACTACAACATAGTTAGCCTATGGAGTTTGGGTGGCCGTTTCTATTGAATTAATCCCATATGTTCTGTTGTTCACTTATTGCTGATTTACTTTAACACGGACCCCTCTGGGTTCTATTGACACATTAAGTTGGTACAATCATATATATATATATATATATATATATATATATATATATATATATATATATATATATATATATATATATATATATATATATATATATATATATATATATATATATATATATATATATATATATCTATATATATATATATATTATATATTATATATATATATATATATATATAATATAATATATATATATATATATATATATATATAATATATATATATATATATATAATATATATATATATATATATATTATATATATATATATATATATATATATATATATATATATATATATATATATATATATATATATGGTATACAGTTGTACTCCACTTGTCAATAGAACTTGAGGGTCCTGTGTTATGAACTCATGTGTGAACAACGGAACATATGGGATTATTCCACAGAAACCGCGCATTCAAACTCCACTTTTTGAAGGCAAATACCTATGTTGTAGTAAAATAACACTAATTTTTTGTGATGGTACATGCACAATAATTAATACTTAAGGGAAATAGAGAATACAGTGCTAAGTTGTCCATTCAAATGGACTCAACTCTCCCCTCTCACACTAGGCCGGCTCTTCCTCTCAGAGAAATTTTTGGAAACTACAAATTTTAATAAATAATACTCAACTAAAGTTAGGACAATACTGACATGCTGATTCCTTGTAATGAGAATATTTTGAATAGTAGAATGTCATATATTTGCACAAAAGATAACATAGTTAATTTTGAGAAAAATTTTATCTAAAATTTGTATGTCTAATGCAAAATATATGATGTTTATATTCAAAATGACTCACAAATTATAAGAATCTAAGCAATGTAAATTATATTCTGCCGGGTAATTGTTGAATTTTATGAGCTAAACAGGCAGGTGAAGTGGGGGCAACCTAAAAATGCTCAGCCGGTCATCACCAGCAGAGGTGGGAAAAAACTGTTAAGTGAAAGTTCAGATCATGCAGGCAATTACAGATATGATAAAACGCTATGAAAACCGTTAAGAGGTGGGTAATATATATATATATATATATATATATATATATATATATATATATATATATATAATATATATATATATATATATATATATATATAAATATATATATATAATATATATATATATATATATATATATATATATATATATATATATATATATATATATATATATATATATATATATATATATATATATATATATATATATATATATATATATATATATATATATATATATATATATATATATATATATATATATATATATATATATATATATATATATATATATATATATATATATATATATATATATATATATATATATATATATATATATATATATATATATATATATATATTGTTATTTCAGTTTCTAATTTACTTAAATCTGTAGGTTCTAGCGTGAACTAAACAAAAAAGTGAAGTAAATTAAAAGAGAATAAAATAAATATAGTAAACCTTAAGAATTTAATTGATTAAATATTAACAATAAAGAGCCTCAGAGGTTGTCACAACAAATTGATTCACCATCAAAACTTTTAAGACACAAGTGATACAAAACATCAAACATCAAAAGAATAAAAATAAAGCATTGGATTAGTTAACACTGCATAAACATATAAAAACTATCACTGAAATTAACTAACGTGAAACAACACTGAATTATTTGAATACAACTACAAATACTGATGGACACAAACAGAGACATAAATAGGTATCACATAGATATACCACATTGGTGGCGACAGGAACAACACAAATAAATTAAGTTTATGTAATAAGTGACACACAAAGGATGTGTACTGTATGACAAGAGGACTGAACTATCTCCGTCAGTTGGTGGGTCCTTATATAAGGTCGGTTCCGCCACTCGATCCACCGGTGGGTCGTTTAACGATGCAGATGGTCGTTAGAGAACAAAGAATACTGGTTACAATACAAAATGGGTTTGAACAAATAACAGTTAAAACCTTAACAAGGTGATTAGATTATATATAATAGTGAATACAACACAAATATGGAGGCATTTATATAAAAAGAAAATATATATATATATATATAAAAATATATATATATATATATATATAATATATATATATATATATATATATATATATATATATATATATATATATAAATATATATATTATATATATATATATATATATATATATTATATATATATATATATAATATATATATATATATATATATATATATATATACTTAAACCCCGACTTATGACGGGGTTAGGGACTAAATCTAGTGTAAGTCCGATATGGTCGTAAGTCCGATATACTGTAGATAAAAAAAAAAAAAAAAAAAATTTTAATAAAAACTACAATGAAATACAGTACAGTAAAAGTAATGAATAATGATGAATGGATACAGTACAGTGAAAGTAATAAATAATAAGAATGGATACAGTGTACTGAGCACTTAACTTATGTAGTCAGCTGAATGCACATGGGGCCCCATAATTTTCTAATTATACATGGAGACTACATTAACTGAAACGTTTGGTATAGAAAATGCGTGTGTCATTTAAAAAAAAAAAAAAAAATTATCTATATCTGAGGCGGTCGTAAGTCCTGACGGTCAGAAGTCCACATAGTCGTAAGTCGGGTCTACAATACGTAACTGAACGAAGTACAACA
>NW_024741516.1:0-23385 GCF_018991925.1 Homarus americanus
CACCTCAGACAGCTCCCACTTACACCTCTGGTCCTCCCAGGTACACCCTGACACTCCCAGGTACACTCAGACACTCCCAGGTACACATCTGGCACTCCCAGGTACACCTCTGACACTCCAGGTACACCTCTGACACTCCCAGGTACACCTCTGACACTCCCAGGTACACCTCAGACACTCCCAGGTACACCTCAGACACTCAGGTACACCTCTGACCTCCCTGGTACACCTCAGGTACACCTCAGACACTCCCAGGTACACCTCTGACACTCCAGGTACCACCTGACACTCCCTAGGTACACCTCTGGCACTCCCAGGTACACCTCCTGGCACTCCAGGTACACCTCTGCACTCCCAGGTACACCTCTGACACTCCAGGTACACATCTGGCACTCAAGGTACACCTCTGGCACTCCTAGATACACCTCTGACACTCCCAGGTACACCTGTGACAATCCCAGTTACACCTCAGGCTCTCCCAGGTACACCTCAGACACGCCCAGGTACACCGCCCAACACTCCCGATACACACACTGACACTCCCAGGTACACCTCTGACCTCCTGGTACACCTCTGACACTCCCAGGTACACCTCAGACACTCCCAACACCTCTGACACTCCCAGGTACACCACTGACACTCCATTACACCTCTGGCACTCCAGGTACACCTGACCTCCCAGGTACAACTCTGACACTCCCAGTACACCTCTGACACTCCCTGGTAGCCTGACACTCCCAGGTACACGCTGACCTCCAGGTACCTCCTGACTCTCCAGGTACACCTCACACTCCCAGGTACACTTCAGACACTCCCAGGTACACCTCTGACACTTCCAGGTACACCTCTGACACTTACAGGTACACCTCTGACACTCCAGGTACACCTCAGACCTCCAATTTTGGCCTCCCAGGTGCACCTCTGACCTCCCAGGTACACCTCTGACCTCCCAGGTACCTCAGACACTCAGGTACATTTCAGACGCTCCCACGTACACCTCTGATCCTCCCAGGTACACCCTGACACTCCAGGTACACCTCGACTCAGGTACATCGAGACACTCTCAGGTACACCGCTGACACTCCCAGGTACCTCTGACACTCCCAGGTACACCTCTGACACTCCCTGGAACTCCTCTGACGCTCCCAGGTACACCTCAGACACTCCAGGTACCTCTGACACTCTGGTACTCCTCTGACCTCCCAGGTACACCTCAGACATTCCCAGGTACCTCAGAAGTCCCAGGTACACCTCAGACACTCAGGTGCACCCTGACCTCCAGGTACACCTCTGACACTCCCAGGCACACCTCTGACAGTCCTGGTACCTCAGACACTCCCAAGTACCTCTGACACTCCCAGGTACCTCTGACAATCAGGTACACCACGCTCAGGTACACAATGACACTCCCAGGTACTCCACTGACACTCCCTGGTACATCTCTGCCTCCCAGGTACACCTCAGACACTCCAGGTACAACTCCGGCCTCCCAGGTACACCTCTGACACTCCCAGGTACATCTCTGACACTCCCAGGTACACCTCCGACTCCAGGTACATCTCGGCCTCCCAGGAATACCTCTGTCACTCCCAGGTACACCACCAACACTCCAGGTACACCCTGACACTCCAGGTACACCTCTGACACTCCAGGTACACCTCAGACAATCCCAGGTACACCTCTGACACTCCCAGCTACTCCTCTGACACTCGTGGTACTCCTCGGCACTCAGGTACACCTCTGACACTCCAGGTACACCTCAGGCAATTCCAGGTACATCTCAGACACTCCGAGGTGCACCCTGACACTCAGTGCAACTCTGACACTTCAGGCACACTTCCTGACCTCCCAGGTACACCTCAGACACTCTCGGTACACCTCTGACCTCCCAAGTTCACTGACACTCCGCATGTACCTCAGACCTCCCAGGTAAACCCTGACAAGTACCTCTGACACTCCCTGGTACACCCCTGACCTCCCAGGTACACCTCAGTCCCCTCACTTACACCTAGACACTTCCAGGTACACCTTTGACCTCCCAGGTACACCTCAGACACTCACAGGTACACCTCAGACACTCCCAGGTACACCTCTGACTCCCAGGTACACCACTGACACTCCCAGGTACACTCCTGGCACTCCAAGGTACACCTCTGACACTCCCAGGTACAGCTCTGACACTCCCAGGCATAAGACAGCACCTCAGACACTCCCAGGTACACCTCAGACACTCCCAGGTACACCTCGACACTCTTGGGATACCTCTGACCTCCAGGTACACCCCTGACACTCCCAGGTACACCTCTCACCTCCCAGGTACCTTCAGACCTCCCAGGTACACCACTGACACTTCCAGGTACACCTCTGACACTTCAGGTACACCTCTGGCCTCCCAGGTACACCTCAGACCTCCCAGGTACACCAGACACTCCCAGGTACACCTCCTGACCTCCCAGGTACACCTCTGACCACCCCAGGTATCCTCTGACCTCCATGGTGCTCCTCTGACACTCCAGGTACACCTCAGACACTCCCAGGTACACCTCCAGGCAATTCCAGGTACATCTCAGACACTCCCAGGTGCACCCCTGACAATCAGGTGCAACTCTGACACTCCAGGCACACCTCTGACCTCCCAGGTACACCTCAGACACTCCAAGGTACACCTCCGACACTCCCAGGTACACCTCCGACCTCCCAGGAACACCTCTGACAATCCCAGGTATACCACCAACACTCCCATGTACACCCCTGACACTCCCAGGTACACCTCTGCCTCCCAGGTGCACACCAGTTGCTCCCAGGTACACCTCACATCTCCCAGGTACACCTCAGACATCCCAGTTACACCTCTGATACTCCCAGGTATCACATCTGACACTCCCATGTACACCTCAGACACCGCCAGGTGCACTCAGACACTCTCAGGTACACCTCTGACACTCCCAGGTGCACCTCAGACACTCCAGGTACACCTCCGACTCCCAAGGCCTCTGACACTCCCAGGTACACAACAGACACTCCCAGGTACACCTGACTTGGGTACACCTCTGACACTCCCAGGTACACCTCACAGCTCTCCCAGGTACACCTCCGACCTCCCAGGTATCCGGCACTCTCAGGTACACCTCTGACACTCCCAGGTACACCTCAGACCTCCCAGGTACCTCTGATACTCCCAGGTATGCATCGGCCTCCTAGGTACACCACTGACACTCCCAGGTGCACCTGAGCACTGCCAGGTACACCTCCGACACTCTCAGGTACACCACTGACACTCCCAGGTTACACCTCAGACACTCCCAGGTACACCTCAGACACTCCCAGGTGCACTTCACACTCACAGGTACACCTCTGACACTCCCAGGTTACCTCAGACACTCCCAGGTGCACTTCTGACACTGCCAGGTACACCACCAGACACTGCCAGGAACACTCAGACACTCCTAGATAAACCTCTGACACTCCTAGGTACACCACTGACGCCTCCAGGTACATCCTTGGTACTGCCAGGTACACCTCCGGCCTCTGGGTACACCACAGGCTCCCAGGTTACACCTCAGACACTCCCAGGTACCTCAGACACTCCCAGATTGCACTTCACACACTCACAGGTACACCTCAGACATGGAGTACCGTGACCTCCCCATTACACACACTGACACTCCCAGGTACACCTCTGACCTCCCTGGTACACCTCTGACCTCCCAGGTACACCTCAGACCTCCCAGAGACACCTCTGACACTGCAGACACACCTCTGAGCCTCCAGGTGCAACTCTGACCTCCCAGGTGCACCTCAGACACATGGAATTACACAGCTGAGCCTCCCCGTGCACACACGCTGACCTCCCAGGTACACCTCTGACTCCCTGGTACCTCTGAGCACTCCCAGGGCACCTCAGACACTCCCAGGTACACCTCTGACACTCCTAGGTACACCTCTGGCACTCCCAGGTACACCTCTGACCTCCCAGGGCACACACCTTTGACCTCCCAGACACCTCTGACCTCCCAGGTACACCTCTGACACTCCCTGGTGCCACCTGACGCTCTTAGGTATGCCGCTGACCTCCCAGGTACCTCCTGACACTCAGGTACACCTCTCACACTCCCAGGTGCCTTCAGACACTCCCAGGGCACACCTCTGACACTTCAGATTACCTCTGACCCTTACAGGTGCACCTCTGACACTCCCAAGGTACACCTCAGACACTCCCAGGTACACCTTTGACCTCCCAAGGTACACCTCCTGGCCTCCCAAGGTACACCTCCTGACCTCCCAAGGTACACCTGGAACCTCCCCAGGTACACCTCAGACAGCTCCCACGTACCTCTGATCCTCCAGGTACACCCCTAGCCTCCCAGATTTACCTCAGAAACTCCCAGGTACATCTGAGACACTCCCAGGTACACCATGACACTCCCAGGTACACTCTGACACTCCCAGGTACACCTCTGACTTCCTGGAACTCCTCTGAGGCAGCTCCCAGGTACACCTCAGACACTCCCAGGTACACCTCCTGACACTCTGTGGTACTCCTCTGACACTCCCAGGTACACCTCAGACATTCCCAGAGTGCACACCTCAGAAGTCCCAGGTACCACCTCAGACACTCTCAGGTGCACCCTGGCCTCCCAGGTGCCTCCTGACCTCCCAGGCACACCTCTGACAGTCCCTGGTACACCTCAGACACTCCCAAGTACACCTCCTGACACTCCCAGGTGCACACCTCTGACAATCCAGGTACACCACTGAGCGCTCCCAGGTACCAATGACACTCCCAGGTACTCCTGACACTCCTGGTACATCTCTGACACTCCCAGGTACACCTCAGACCTCCCAGGTACAACTCCGACACTCCCAGGTACACCTCCCTGAGCCTCCCAGGTACATCTCTGACCTCCGGTACACACCTCCGACACTCCCAGGTACATCTCGACACTCCCAGGGCCACCTCTGTCCTCCCAGGTACACCACCAACACTCCCCAGGTACACCCCTGACCTCCCAGGTGACCTCTGACACTCCCAGGTACACCTCAGACAATCCGGTACACCTCTGACACTCCCAGCTGCCTCTGACCTCCGGTGGTACTCCTCTGACACTCCCAGGTACACCCTGACACTCCCAGGTCTCCTCTGACACTCCCTGGTGCACCTCAGACACTCCAGGTGCACCTCTGACACTGCCAGGTACACCTCAGACACTACCAGGAACACTCCAGACACTGCCAGGTGCACCTCAGACAATCTCAGGTACACCTCAGACACTCCTAGGTACACCACCGACACTCCCAGGTACACCCTGACACTCTCAGGTACACCTCTGACACTCAAAGGTACACCTCTGGCCTCCCAGGTACACCTCCGACACTCCCAGGTGCATCTCCGACACTCCCAGGAATACCCCTCTGTCACTCCCAGGTACACCACTGACACTCCCACGTACACCTCAGACAATCCCAGGTACACCCCTGACACTCCCAGGTACTCCTCTGACACTCCCTGGTACACCCCTGACCCTCCCAGGTACACCTCATTCACTTCCACTTACACCTTAGACACTTCCAGGTACACCTTTGACACTCCCAGGTACCTCTGACCTCCTGGGTACACCTCAGACCTCCCATGTACACCTCTGACACTTCCAGGTACACCTTTGACCTCCCAGGTACACCTCATACCTCCCAGGTACCTCAGACACTCCCAGGTACACCTCTGACCTCCCAGGTACACCACTGACACTCCCAGGTACACATCTGGCACTCCAAGGTACACCTCTGGCACTCCCAGGTACATCCTCAGACACTCCAGGGTGCACCTGACCTCCCAAGTGCAACTCTGACACTTCCAGGCACACTTCTGACACTCCCAGGTACACCTCAGACACTCCCAGGTACACCTCTGACACTCCCAGGTACACCACTGACACTCCCAGCGTACACCTCAGACAATCCAGGTACACCCCTGACACTCCCAGGTTGCTCCTCTGACCTCCCTGGTACACCCTGACACTCCCAGGTACACCTCATTCACTTCCCTTACACCTTAGACACTTCCAGGTACCTATGACACTCCCAGGTGCACCTCTGACCTCCTGGTACACCTCAGACATCCCATGTACACCTCTGACCTTCAGGTACACCTTTGACCTCCCAGAGACACCTCATACACCTCCCTGGGTACACCTCTAAGACACTCCCAGGTACACCTCTGACACTCCCAGGTACACCACTGACACTCCCAGGGTACACATCTGGCACTCCAAGGTACACCTCTGACACTCCCAGGTACAACTCTGACCTCCCAGGTACACCTCAGACACTCAGGTACACCTCAGACACTCCCAGGTACACCTCAGACGCTCCCAGGCATACCTCTGAGATCCTCCAGGTTCACCCTGACACTCAGGTACACCTCAGAGCTCCCAGGTTACATTGAGACCTCCCAGACACACCGCTGACCTCCCAGGTACACCTCTGACCTCCCAGGTACACCTCAGACATTCAGTACACCTCAGAAAGTCCCAAGACACCTCAGACACTCCCAGGTGCACCCCGACACTCCCAGGTACACCTCTGACACTCCCAGGCACACCTCTGACAGTCCTGGTACACCTCAGACACTCCCAAGTACACCTCTGACCTCCCAGGTGCACCTCTGAGCACTCCCAGGTACACCACTGACGCTCCCAGGTACACCAATGACACTCCCAGGTACTCACTGACCTCCCTGGTACATCTCTGACACTCCCAGGTACACCTCAGACACTCCCAGGTACACCTCCGACACTCCCAGGTACACCTCTGACACTCCCAGGTGCATCTCTGACACTCCCAGGTACACCTCCGACCTCCCAGGTGCACCTCCGACACTCCAGAATACTCTGTCACTCCCAGGTACACCTCCAACACTCCCAGGTACACCCGTGACCTCCCAGGTGCACCTCTGACACTCCCAGGTACACCTCAGACAATCCCAGGTACACCTCTGACCTCCCAGCTACTCCTCTGACACTCCGTGGTATCCTCCTGACACTCCCAGGTACACCTCAGACACTCCCAGGTACACCTCAGGCAATTCCAGGTACATCTCAGACACTCGAGTGCACCCTGACACTCCCAAGTGCAACTCTGACACTTCCAGGCACACTTCTGACACTCCCAGGTACACCTCAGACACTCCCAGGTACACCTCTGACCTCCCAGGTACACCACTGACCTCCCGATTACACCTCAGCACTCCCAGGTACACCCCTGACACTCCCAGGTGCTCCTCTGACACTCCCTGGTACACCCTGAGCCTCCCAGGTACACCTCAGTCACTTCCACTTACACATAGACACTTCCAGGTACACTGACACTCCAGGTACACCTCTGACCTCCCTGGTACACCTCAGACCTCCATAGCTTACCTCAGCAATTCCAGGTACTTTGACACTCCCAGGTACACCTCATACACTCCCAGGTACCTCAGACACTCCCAGGTACACCTCCTGACACTCCCAGGTACACCACTGACACTCCCAGGTACACATCTGGCACTCAAGGTACACCTCTGACACTCCCAGTACAACTCACAGCACTCCAGGTGCACCTCAGACACTCAGGTACACCTCAGACCTCCAGGTTACTCCTCTGACGCTCCCAGGTGCTCCTCTGACCTCCCAGGTACCTCTGACCTCCAGGTACACCTCAGACACTCCCAGGTTCACCTCACATTCCCACAACTCAGGTACACCTCTGACACTCCCAGGTACAACTCTGACCCTCCCAGGTACACCTGACCCTCAGGTACACCTGGCTCCCAGGTATCCTCAGAAACTCCCAGGTACACCTCAGACACTCCCAGATACGCTGACTCCCAGGTACACTCTGACCCCAGGTACCTCGCACTCCTTGGTAATCCTCTGACACTGCCAGGTACACCTCAGACACTCCCAGGTACCTCTGACACTCTGTGGTACTCCTCTGCACTCCCAGGTACACGTCAGACACTCCAAGTACACCTCAGACACTCCCAGGTGCACCTGACACTCCCAGGTACGCCTCTGACACTCCCTTGTACACACCTGACACTCTTAGGTTATGCTGACCTCCCAGGTACACTCCTCACACTCCCAGGTACCTCTCACACTCCAGGTACCTTCAGACACTCCCAGGTACACCTCTGACACTTCAGGTACACCTCTGACGCCTACGGTACACCTCTGACCTCCAGGTACCTCAGACACTCCCAGGTACACCTTTGGCACTCCCAGGTACACCTCTGACACCCAGGTACAACATCCCAGGTACACCTCAGACACTCCCAGGTACACCTCAGACGCTCCATTACCTCTGTCCTCCAGGTACACTGACCTCCCAGTGCACCTCAGACCTCCCAGGTACACCTTTGGCACTCCAGGTACACCTCTGACACTCCCAGGTACACCTCTGACCTCCCAGGTACAACTCTGACACTCCCAGGTGCACCTCAGACACTCAGGTGCACCTCTGACCTCCCTGGTGCACCTCTGACCTCCCAGGTGCACCTCAGACACTCCAGGCACACCTGACACTCCCAGGTGCACCACTGACACTCCTAGGTGCACCTCTGGCACTCCCAGGTACACCTCTGACACTCCAGGTACAACTCTGACACTCCCAGGTACACCACTGACACTCCAGGTACACATCTGGCCTCCAAGGTACATCTGGCACTCCAAGGACACCTCTGACCTCCAGGTACACCTCAGACACTCCATGTTCACCTCAGGCACTTCAGGTACACCTTTGACACTCCAGGTACACCTCATACACTCCGGTACCTCAGACACTCCTGAATATACCTCTGACACCAGGTACACCTGTGACAATCCCAGTTACACCTCTGACTCTCCCGGTACACCTCAGACACGCCCAGGTACACCGCTGAGCCTCCCACACACACACACACACTCCCAGGTACACCTGACACTCCCTGGTACACCTCGGCACTCCCAGGTACACCTCAGACACTCCCAGGTACACCTCTCTGACACTCCCAGGTACCCCACCACTCCGCCTCCTAGGTACCTCTGGCACTCCCAGGTACCTCTGGCACTCCCGTGCAACTCTGACGCCTCCCAGGTACGCCTCTGACACTCCCTGGTACACCTGACACTCTTGGCCAGCACCTTTGACACTCCCAGGTACCTCCTGACACTCCCAGGTACCTCTCACACTCCCAGGTACACTTCAGACACTCCCAGGTACCTCTGACACTTCCAGGTACACCTCTGACACTTACAGGTACACCTCTGACTCCCAGGTGCACCTCAGACACTCCCAGGTACACTTCGACCTCCCAGGTACACCTCTGACACTCCCAGGTACACCTCTGACCTCCCAGGTACACCTCAGACCTCCCAGGTGCATTTCAGACGCTCCCGTACACCTCTGATCTCCCAGGTACACCCCTGACCTCCCAGGCCTCAGAAACTCCCAGGTACATCTGAGACCTCTCAGGTACACCTTGACACTCCCAGGTACACACTCTGACACTCAGGTACACCTCTGACACCTCCTGGAACTCCTCTGGCTCCAGGTACACCTCAGAGCACTCCCAGGTACACCTCTGACACTCTGTGGTACTCTCTGACACTCCGGTACACCTCAGACATTCCCAGGTACCTCAGGTCCCAGGTACACCTCAGACACTCTCAGGTGCACCTGACCTCCCAGGTACCTCTGAGCCTCCCAGGCACCTCTGACGGTCTGGTGCACTCAGACACTCCCAAGTACACCTCTGACCTCCCAGGTACACCTCTGACAATCCCAGGTACACCACCTAACGCTCCCAGGTACACCAGCCAACCTCCCAGGTGCTCACCCTGCACTCCCTGGTGTCTCTGACACTCCCAGGTACCTCAGGCTACTCCCAGGTACAACTCCGCTCCCGGTACCTCCCTCCAGGTGCATCTCTGACACTCCCAGTGCCTCCGGCACTCCCAGGTACATCTCCTGCTCCCAGGAATCTCTGTCACCAGGTACCTTCGCACTCCAGGTACACCTGACACTCCCAGGTACACCTCTGACACTCCCAGGTACCTCAGACAATCCAGGTACACCTGACGCACTCCCAGCTACTCCTCTGACACTCCGTGGTATCCTCTGGCACTCCCAGGTACCTCTCAGACACTCCAGGTACCTCAGGCAATTCCAGGTACATCTCTCAAACACTCCGAGGTGCACCCGGCCTCCCAAGGTGCAACTCTGACACTTCCAGGCACACTTCTGGCCTCCCAGTGCCTCAGACCTCCTGGGCACCTCTGACACTCCCTGAGCACCACTGACCTCCACGTGCCTCAGACACTCCCAGGTAAACCCTGCTCCAGGTACTCCTCTGACCTCCCTGGTACCCCCTGACTCCCAGGTACACCTCAGTCACTTCCACTTACACCTTAGACACTTCCGTTTTGACACTCCCAGGTACACCTCCTTACACTCCCAGGTACACCTCAGACACTCCCAGGTACCCTCTGACACTCCCAGGTACACCACTGACCTCCCAGGTACACATCGGCACTCCAAGGTACACCTCTGACCTCCCAGGTGCAGCTCTGACACTCCCAGGTACACCTCAGACACTCAGGTACACCTCAGACCTCCCAGGTGCCACTCAGACACTCCCAGGTACACCTCTGACCTCTGGGTATACCTGACACTCCCAGGTACACCCTGAGACTCCCAGGTGCACCTCTCACCTCCCAGGTACCCTGACACTCCCAGGTACACCACTGACACTTCCAGGTACACCTCCCGACACTTCCAGGTACCTCTGAGCTCCGGTACCTCGGACACTCCAGGTACACCAGACACTCAGGTGCCTCAGCCTCCCAGGTACACCTCTGACACTCCAGGTATCCTCTGACACTCCATGGTGCTCTCTGACACTCCAGGCACACCTCAGACACTCCCAGGTACACCTCAGGCATTCAGGTACATCTCCAGACACTCCCAGGTGCACCCCAAGCTCCAGGTGCAACTCCTGACCTCAGGCACACCTGACACTCCCAGGTGCACCTCAGACACTCCAGGTACACCTCCGGCACTCCCAGGTACACCTCCGACACTCCCAGGAACACCTCTGACATCCGGTATACCAACACCCATGTACACCCTGACCACTCCCAGGTACACCTCTGACACTCCAGGTACACCTCAGACACTCCAGGTACACCTCTGATGCTCCCAGTGCACCTCAGGCTCTTCCAGTTACACCTCTGATACTCCCAGGTATGCATCTGACACTCCCATGTGCACCTCAGACACCGCCAGGTACACCTCGGACACTCTCAGGTACACCTGACACTCCCATATACACCTCGACACTCCCAGGTACACCTCCGACTCTCCCAAGAACACCTCTGACAATCCAGGCACAACCGACACTCCCAGGTACACCCCTGGCACTCCAGGTACACCTCGGCCGCCCAGTACCTCTGACTCTCCCAGGTACCTCCGACACTCCCAGGTACACCTCCGGCACTCTCAGGTACACCTCTGACTCCCAGGCACCTCAGACACTCCCAGGTACCCCTCTGATACTCCCAGGTATACATCTGACACTCCCTAGGTACACCACTGACACTCCCAGGTACACCGCCCCAACACTGCCAGGTACTCCGACACTCTCAGGGCACCACCGACCTCCCAGGTTACACCTGGGACACTCCCAGGTACCTGAACCCTCTCAGGTGCACTTCACACAGGTACCTCAGACACTCCCAGGTACCACCTCCAGACACTCCCAGGTGCACTTCTGCACACCCAGGTACACCTCAGACCTGCCAGGACACTTCCAGACACTGCCAAGTACATCAGACACTCTCAGGTACCTCAGACACTCCCTAGATAAACCTCTGACACTCTAGGTACACCACTGACACTCCCAGGTACATCTGTGACACTGCCAGGCCTCCGGCTCTCAGGTGCACACCACTGACACTCCCAGGTTGCACCTCAGACACTCCCAGGTACACCTCAGACACTCCCAGGTGCACTTCACACACTCACAGGTACCTCAGACACGCCAAGGTACACCTGACACTCCCACGTCACACACCCCGACCTCCCAGGTACACCTCTGACACTCCTGGGTACACCTCTGACACTCCCAGGTACACCTCCAGACCTCCAGGAACCTCCAGCACTCCTGATTGCACCTCCCCTGACCTCCCAGGTACAACTCACAGCCTCCCAGGTACACCTCAGACACAGGTGCACCATGACCTCCCGTACATGACACTCCCAGGTACCTCTGACACTCCTGGTACACCTCCGACACTCCCAGGTACACCTCAGACACTCCCAGGTACACCTCCTGACTCTAGGTACACCTCTGGCACTCCCAGGTACACCTCTGTTCCCAGGTACACCTTTGACACTCCCAGTGCCTCTGACACTCCCAGGTATGCCTCTGACACTCCTGGTACACACCTGACACTCTTAGGTATGCCTCTGACCCCCCAGGTACACTCTGACACTCCCAGGTACACCTCTCACACTCCCAGGTGCCCTTCAGACCTCCCAGGTGCCTCTCTGACACTTCCAGGTACACCTCTGACACTTGCAGGTACACCTCCGACACTCCCAGGGCCTCCTCAGACCTCCCAGGTACACACTTTGACACTCCGGCACTACCTCTGACACTCCCAGTGCCCTCTGACACTCCCAGGTACCTCAGACCTCCCAGGTACACCTCAGACGCTCCCACGTGACCACCTCTGATCCTCCCAGGTACACCCCTGACACTCCCAGGTACACCTCAAACTCCCAGGTACATCTGAGACCTCCCAGGTGCACTTGACCTCCCAGGTCACACACTCTGACCTCCCAGGTACACCTCTGACACTCCCCGGAACTCCTCTGACGCTCCCAGGTGCACCTCAGGCTCCCAGGTACCTCTGACACTCTGTGGTACTCCTCTGACACTCCCAGGTACCTCAGACATTCCCAGGTACCTCGGCAAGTCCCAGGTACCTCAGACACTCTCAGGTGCACCCCAGCACTCCCAGGTACACCTCTGACACTCCCAGGCACCTCCTGACAGTCCCTGGTGCCTCAGACACTCCCAAGTACACCTCCTGACCTCCAGGTACACCTCTGACAATCCGGTGCACCACTGACGCTCCCAGGTACAATGACACTCCCAGGTACTCACTGGCCTCCCTGGTACATCTCTGCCTCCCAGGTACACCCCAGACACTCCAGGTACAACTCCGACACTCCAGGTACACCTCTGACACTCCCAGGTGCATCTCCTGACCTCCCAGGTACACCTCCGACCTCCCAGGCATCTCCGACACTCCCAGGAATCCTCTGTCCTCCCAGGTACACCACCAACCTCCCAGGTACACCCCTGACCTCCCAGGTAAACCTCTGACCTCCCAGGTACCTCAGACAATCCCAGGTACACCTCTGACCTCCAGCTACTCCTCTGACACTCCGTGGTACTCTCAGCCTCCCAGGTTCACCCCTGCCTCCCAGGTACTCCTCTGACACTCCCTGGTACACCTCAGACCTACCAGGTGCAACTCTGACACTGCCAGTACACCTCAGACACTACCAGGAACACCTCAGACACTGCCAGGTACACCTCAGACAATCTCAGGAACACCTCAGACACTCCTAGGTACACCTCCGACACTCCCAGTGCACCCCTGACACTCTCAGGTACACCTCCTGACACTCAAGGTACACCTCCGAAACCTCCAGGTACCCTCCGACACTCCGGTACATCCGACACTCCAAGACACCTCTGTCCTCCCAGGTGCACCACTGACACTCCCATTACACCTCAGACAATCCCAGGTACACCCCTGACCTCCCAGGTACTCCTCTGACCTCCCTGGTACCAACCTCCCAGGTTTCATTCTTCCACTTACATCGAACACTTCCAGGTACCTTTGACACTCCCAGGTACACCTCTGACACTCCTGGTACACCTGAACACTCCCATGGACACCTCTGACACTTCCAGGTACCTTGACACTCCCAGGTACACCTCCTACCTCCACCTGAACCTCTGGGTACACCTCTGACACTCCCAGGTACCACCGGCACTCCCAGGTGCATCTGGCACTCCAGGTACCTCCTGACACTCCCAGGTATCTTCTCAGACACTCCTGGGTGCACCCCTGAGCCTCCCAGTGCAACTCCTGGCCCACTTCCAGGCACACTTCCCACACACTCCCAGGTGCCTCAGACACTCCCAGGTACCTCTGACACTCCCAGGTACACCACTGACACTCCCACGTTACACCTCAGACAATCCCAAGTACACCCCTGACACTCCCAGGTGCTCCTCTGACACTCCCTGGTACACCCCTGACACTCCCAGTACCTCATTCACTTCCCACTTACACCTTAGACACTTGGGTACACCCTGTGACACTCCAGGTACCTCTGACACTCCCTGGTACCTCAGACACTCCATCCTTGCACCTCTGACACTTCAGGTACACCTTTGACCTCCAGGAACACTTCATACACTCTGGGTACACCTATAGACACTCCCCAGGTACACCTCTGACACTCCCAGGTACACCACCTGACACTCCCAGGTACACATCTGGCACTCCAAGGTACACCTCTGACACTCCCAGGTACAACTCTGACAGCTCCCAGGCCTCAGACACTCAGGTACCTCAGACCTCCTGAATATAAACCTCCCTGACCTCCCAGGTACACCTTGACACTCCAGTTTCGCCTCTGACTCTCCCAGTGCCTCAACACGCCAGGTACACGCTGGCCTCCCACGTACACCTGATGCTCCCAGGTACACTCCTTGCTCCCTGGTACACTCTGACACTCCCAGGTACCTCCAGACACTCCCAGGTACACCTCTGACTCCAGGTACACCACTGACCTCCTAGGTACACCCTCTGGCACTCCCAGGTACCCCTCTGACCTCCCATGTACAACTCTGACACTCCAGGTACGCCTCTGACACTCCCTGGTGCCCCACACCTGACACTCTTAGGTATCAGCTCAGCACTCCCAGGTGCCTCCTGACCTCCCAGGTACACCTCTCCCACTCCAGGTGCCTTCAGACACTCCCAGGTACACCTCTGACACTTCAGGTACACCTCTGACACTTACAGGTACACCTCTGACACTCCCAGTGCCTCAGACACTCCCAGGTACACCTTTGACACTCCAGGTGCACCTCTGGCGCCTCCCAGGTACACCTCCTGACACTCCCAGGTACACCTCAGGCACTCCCAGGTACACCTCAGACGCTCCCATGCACCTCCTGATCCTCCCAGGTACACGACACTCCCAGGTACCACCTCCAGCTCAGGCACATCCCAGGCACTCCCAGGTACACCATGGCCTCCCAGGTTACACTCTGACCTCCCAGGTACACCTCTGACCTCCTGGACTCCTCTGACGCTCCCAGGTACACCTCAGACACTCCCAGGTACACCTCTCTGACACTCTGTGTTGCTCCTCTGACACTCCAGGTACCTCCAGACATTCCCAGGTACCCTCAGAGGGTCCCAGGTGCACCTCAGACACTCCCAGGTGCACCCCTGACACTCTGGGTACACCTCTCTGACACTCCCAGGCACACACCTTGACAGTCCCTGGTACACCTCAGACACTCCCAAGTACACCTCTGACCTCCCAGGTACACCTCTGACAATCCCAGGTACACCACTGACGCTCCCAGGCCAGTGGCACTCCCAGGTACTCACTGACACTCCCTGGTACATCTCTGACACTCCCAGGTACCTCAGACACTCCCAGGTACAACTCGACACTCCCAGGTACACCTCTGACCTCCCAGGTACATCTCTGACACTCCCAGGTACACCTCCGACCTCCCAGGTCATCTCCGACACTCCTAGGAATACCTCTGTCACTCCCAGGTACACCTCCAACACTCCCAGGTACACCCTGACCTCCCATGTACACCTCGACTTGCTCCAGGGTACACCTCAGACAATCCAGGTGCACCTCTGACACTCCCAGCTACTCCTCTGACACTCCGTGGTGCTCCTCTGACCTCCCAGGTACACCTCAGACCTCCCAGGTACACCTCAGGCAATTCCAGGTACATCTCAGACACTCCGGGTGCACCCCTGACACTCCCAAGTGCAACTCTGACACTTCCAGGCACACTTCTACACTCCCAGGTCCACCTCAGACACTCCAGGTACCTCTGTGACCTCCCAGGTACCCTGACTTACTCACGTACACCTCAGACACTCCCAGGTTGCACCCCTGACACTCCAAGGTACTCTCTGCGCTCCTGGTACACCCCTGACACTCCAGGTACCCTCAGTCACTTCCACTTACATGAACACTTCCAGGTACACCTTTGACACTCCCAGGTACACCTCTGACACTCCCTGGTGCACTTCAGACACTCCCATGTACACCTCTGACACTTCAGGTGCACCTTTGACTCTCCCAGGTCACCTCCTACACTCACAGGTACCCTCTGACACTCCCAGGTACACCTCTGACCTCCCAGGTACACCACTGAACCTCCCAGGTGTACATCTGGCACTCCCAAGGTACACCTCCTGACCTCCCAGGTACAACTCTGACCTCCCAGGTACACCTCAGACACTCAGGTACACCTCAGACACTCCCAGGTACAACTCCAGACACTCCCAGGTGCACCTCCTGACACTCTTAGGTATACGCCCCAACCTCCCAGGTACACCCCTGACCTCCCAGGTACCTGACCACTAGAAAGGTGCTCCTCTGACACTCCCTGGTACACCTGACACTCCAGGTACCTCAGTCACTTCCACGCCTGTGTGAACACTTCAGGTGCATCTCTGGCACTCCCAGGTACACCTCGGCCTCCAGGTACCTCTGGCTTCCAGGTATCTCAGACACTCCAGGTGCACCCTGGCCTCCCAGTGCAGCTCCTGGCTCCCAGGCCTCTGACCTCCCAGGTACACCTCAGGTCCTCCAGGTACCTCTGACACTCCCAGGTGCACCTCTGAAACTCCCAGTGCCTCTGACACTCCAGGTGCACCTCTGACCTCCCTGGTGCCTCTAGCCTCCCAGGTGCCTCAGTCCTTCCATTTACACCTTTGACCTTCCAGGTATTCACATCTGGCCTCCAGGTGCCTCTGACCTCCCAGGTACCTCCATGCACTCCAGGTGCCTCAGAACTCCAGGTACCTCTGACCTCCCAGGTCACCACTGCACTCCCAGTTCCTCCCTGGCTCCCAGTGTACCTCTGACCTCCCAGGTGCAACTCCTGGCCTTGCTCCCCAGGTACACTTCAGGCACCTGGTGCACCTCAGACTGCTCCCAGGTGCCTCCTGACCTCCCAGGTGCCCTCCTACAGCCTCCCAGGTTCTTCTGGCCTCCCAGGTACCTCAGACACCCTGGTACCCTCCAGACCTCCCAGGTACCTCTGTGCTCCCAGGTGCCTCTGGCCTCCCGTGCACCAGCTCTGGCTCCAGGCCCACCTTCGGCCTCCCAGTGCCTCAGACACTCCAGGTATACCTCTGACTCCCAGGTACACCACTGCTTCCCAGGTACCTCTGACACTCCCGTGGTGCTCCTCTGGCCTCCCAGGTGCTCCTCTGTACTTCCCAGTTACCTTTGACACTTCCAAATTTTTGCTGTCACTCCCAAGATTTTTCTGGCCTCCTGGTGCTCCTCCTGACACCCTTGCATGTGCACCTTGACCTTGGTGCCTTTGGCCTCCCAGGTGCCTCTTACACTCCCGGGTTGGCTTCTGACCTCTCAGGTGACCTCAGACACTGCCAGGTGCCTGCTGGCCTCCCAGGTACACCTCTGGCACTCCCAGTTGCCTCCTGACCTCCCAGGTGCAACTCTGTGGCACTCCAGATTTTTTCAGACACCCTGGTGCCTCAGACCTCCCAGTGCCTCCGATTTGCTCCAGTTGCCTCCTCGACATCTTTCAGGTTTGGTGACACCCCAATTTTTGACTCCCAGGTGCCTCACGGCCTCCCAGTGTACCTCTGGCCTCCCTGGTACTCCTCCTGACGCTCGTTTTGTCCTCTGTTGCTCCCAGGTCTCAAGACAATTGGGTACACCTCTGGCAATTCCAGTGCATCTCAACACTCCCAGGTGCACCTTTTGTCTGACCTCGAGGTGCTCCTCTCTGTGCTCAGGTGCCTCTGACACTCCCAGGTACACCCAGGCTTGCTCCCAGGTGCACCTCAGACACTCCCAGTACCTCTGGCCTCCCAGGTGCCTCAGACACTCCCAGGTGACCTCTGGCCTCCAGGTGCTCCTCTGGCATCCCTGGTGCACCTCTGGCCTCCCAGTGCCTCAGTCTCCTTTTGATACTTTCAGGTACTCCTGTGCTCCCAGGTGTCTCTGACACTCCTGGTTCACTGACCTCCAGGTACACCTCGTTTCCATTTGGCACTTCTGGTGCCTTTGACACTCCAGGTACCTCTGGCTTGCTCCCTGTTGCATCAGGCTTCTGTATATCTGACAGTTCAATTTTGTTGATCCATGTGCACCTCCGACTGTCCAGGTACACCTCAGAAACTCCCAGGCCTGGGCTCCAGTTACACCTTGTGGCACTTCCAGGTACCTCTGGCCTCCCAGGTGCATCTCTGACACTCCCCAGGCACCTGGTCTCCAGGTACCTCTGGCTCCTGGTGCACCTCTGACCTCCAGGTACCTCTGACACTCTCTTGGGTAGCTGACCTCTGATACTCCCACCTGGCCTCCCAGGTGCCTCTAACCTCCCAGGTGCCCTTCTGGCACTTGGGTACACCACTGACGCTTTCAGTGTTTCCTCCTTTCCCAGGTTCCTCTGGCCTCCAGGTTTTCCTCGACCTCCCAGGTGCCTTTTGAGCACTTGGGCCTGCTCTGATGCTCCCAGGTACCTCGACTCCCAGGTGTCCTCTGGCTTTCACGTGGTACTCTCCTGGCCTCTGGGTACACTGACCTCCCTTGTACACCTCTGGCAATTCAGGTGCATCTCTGACACTCGCAGGTACCTAATAATCAGGTGCAACTCTGACGCCCAGGCACCTCTGGCATGGGTACGCCTGACACTCCCAGGTGCACATCTGACGCTCGGGTGCACCTCAGACCTCCAGGTACACCTTTGACCTCCAGGTTTTCTGACTCTTTGTGTGCATCTCTGGCCTCCCAGGTGCCCTCTGACCTCCCAGGTGCCTCGAGCCTCCAGGTACACCTCCAGGCCTCCCAGGTGCCTCCTAGCCTCCAGGTACCTCAGGTGCTCCCCAGGTTCATCTGACCTCCAGTTGCCTCAGACACCTGGTACCCTCAGACACTCTCAGGTGCCCTCTGTTGCTCCCATGTACCCTCCTAGCACTCCCAGGTATGCACCTCCGACTCTCCCAGGAACACCTCTGACATCCCAGGTGCCCCAGCCGACCTCTGGAGTACTGCTCACAGGTACCTCTGTGCCTGGTGCCTCTGGCCACTCCCAGGTGCCCACCTCGACTCTCCCAGGTGCACCTCGGCACTCCATTGTACCCCTCTGAGCACTCAGGTACCTCTGACACTCCAGGTACCCCTCTGTGCTCCAGGCCTCATCTGACACTCCCGTGCACCCAACTCTCCCAGCCTTTGGTACACCTGAGACACTCCAGGTACCTCGATACTCCAGTGCCTCTGGCACTCTCAGGCACACCACCCCAGCCTCCCAGGTGCACCTCAGAACCTCCCAGGTACTCAGACACTCCGGTACACTTCAGACTCCAGGTACCTCAGACCTCCAGGTACCCTCAGACCTCCCAGGTGCACTTCTGTGCCAGGTACTCCTCAGACACTGCCAAGGCATTCGGCCTGCCAGTGCCCCTCAGAACCACTCTCAGGTACCTCAGACCTCTATGAGCCTCTGACACTCCAGGTGCATCTGTGACACTCCCAGGTGCACTCTGACACTCCCAGGTACCTCATGCACTTGGGTGCCTCTGACACTCCCACGTGCTCACCTCCCAGCCTCCCAGGTGCACCTCTGGCCTCCTGGTGCACCTTCCGGAATACCTCCAGCCTCCCAGGTACCTCTGCCTCCCGGTACACCACTGGCACTCCTAGGTACCTCTGGCACTCCAGGTTCACCTCCCAGCCTCCAAGTTTAGTCCTGACACTCCAGGTCACCTCAGACACTCCTGTTGCACACAACCTCCGGGTACTCTCTGACACTCCCAGGTGCCTCCTGGCTCCAGGTGCCTCCTCGCCTCCCAGGTGCATGGTGCTCCAGAATTTGCACCTCCCAGCCTCCCAGGTGCCTCTGACTTCCAGGTGCACCTCAGACTCCCAGGTACCTCTGACACTCCAGGTGCCTCCCCAGCCTCCCAGGTGCACCTCAGACACTCCCAGGTACCCTCAGGCCACTCCCAGGTGCACCTCTGATCCTCCCAGGTGCACCTCTGGCCTCCCAGGTGCCTCCGCTCCAGGTGCATCTGAGACCTCCCAGGTACCTCCCCGGCCTCCCAGGTGCACCTCTGACCTCCCAGGTGCACCTCTGACACTCCCAGGGACTCTCTGACACTCCCAGGTACCTCAGGCCTCCAGGTACACCTCTGACACTCTGGGTACCCTCTGGCCTCCCAGGTACCTCAGACATTCTCAGGTACACCTCAAACCTCCCGTTGCACCTCTCAGCTCTCATGGTGCTCCTCTGGCCTCCCAGGTGCACCCCTGACACTCCCAGGTACACCTCTGACTGCTCCCAGGCACCTCTGACGTCCTGGCACCTCAGACACTCCCGTGCACCTCTGACCTCCCAGGTACCTCTGTGCTCCCAGGTACACCACTGACGCTCCCAGGTACCTCTGGCCTCCCAGGTGCACCTCTGACACTCCCAGGTACATCTCTGACCTCCCAGGTACCTCAGGCCTCCAGGTACCTCAGACCTCCCAGGTACCTCTGACCTCCAGAGTGCATCTCTGACCTCCCAGGTGCACCTCTGGCCTCCCAGGTACCTCCGACCTCCAAGACCCTCCTACTCACTCCAATTCTGCCTCCCAGTACACTGCCAGCACTCCCAGGTTGCCTCAGCCTCCCAGGTACCTCAGACATCCCAGGTACACTCTGGCTCCTTCTCCTCTGTTTTCATGTGCTCCTCTGACTCTCCCAGGTACCTCCAGGCACTCCAGGTACACCTCTGAGCGTCCCAGGTGCACCTCGGGCTCGGTGCACCTCTGAGCTCTCAGGTGCCTCTGTGCTCCCAGGCACCTCTGGCCTCCCAGGTGCACCTCAGGCACTCCCAGAGTGCACCTCTGACCTCCAGGTACACCACTCCCAGCCTCCCATGCCTCAGACCTTGCTCCCAGGTGCATCCTCTGGCTCCCAGGTGCTCCTCTGTCCTCCTGGTGCCCCAGCCTCCCAGGTGCACCTCTGTCTCTTCCACTTACACCTGGTGCTTCAGGTGCACTGACACTCCCGGTGCCTCAGGCAGTTCAGGTGCAGCCTCAGACACTCAGGGTGCACCCCAACCTCCCAGGTGCCTCTGTGCTCCCAGGTACTTCCCCAACCTCCAGGTACCTCAGACACTCCAGTGCCTCCTGACCTCCCAAGACACCACTGACACTCCCGTGCCTCTTGGACCTCCCAGGTGCATCCCCTGGCCTCCCAGGTACCTCAGGCCTCCATGTGCCTCTCGACACTTCCAGGTACGCGGCCTCCCAGGTGCCTCTGGCACTCCCAGGTACACCTCAGAACCTCCCAGGTACACCTCTCAAGCACTCCCAGGTACCTGTGCTCCAGGTACACTCCCCAGGTGCACCTCCCAGGCACTCCAGGTACACTCACAGCCTCCAGGTGCACTCTGACACTCAGGTGCACCTCAGACCTCCCAGGTACCTCAGAGCTCCCAGGTGCTCCTCTGACCTCCCAGGTGCTCTGCCCAGGCACCTCAGGCCTCCCAGGTACCTCCTGGCCTCCCAGGTTCACCCCGGCTCCTCCAGGTACCTCTGGCCTCCCAGGCTGCTCTGGCCTCCCAGGTACCCCTGACCCTCCAGGTACACCTGACATCCCAGGTATCCTCAGGCTCCCAGGTGCACCTCAGACACTCCCAGGTACACGCCTGACCTCCCAGGTGCCTCTGACCTCCCAGGTACCTCCTGCCTCAGGTATCCTCTGACACTGCCAGGTACACCTCAGGCACTCCCAGGTACCTCTGACACTCCTGGCAGTGCTCTCTGGCCTCCAGGTACCTCAGACCTCCCAGGTGCCTCTGACACTCCCAGGTTCTTGAGCCTCCCAGGGTGCACCTCTGGCGCTCCCTTGTACCCCCTGCTCTTGGGTGTCCATGGCCTCCCAGGTGCCTCCTCACACTCTGGGTGCCTCCCTCCCAGTGCCTCAGACACTCCAGGTGCCTCTGGCCTTTGGGTACCTCTGTGCCAGGTGCCTCCCAGCACTCCCAGGTGCCTCAGACACTCCCAGGTGCCTCTGGCACTCCAGGTGCCTTCCCTGGCCTCCCAGGTACCTCAGACACTCTGGGTACACCTCAGACCTCCCAGGTGCCTCTGGATCCTCCCAGGTACCCACACTCCAGGTGCCTCAGACCTCCCAGGTACACCTCTGGCACTCCAGGTGCCTCCCAGCACTCCCAGGTACACCTCCCTGCCTCCCAGGTGCCCTCTGGCCTCCCAGGTACCTCAGACACTCAGGTACACCTCTGGCCTCCCCTGGTACTCCTCCTAGCCTCCCAGAGTACACCTCAGACCTCCTGGTACACCTCCTGACACTCCCAGGTACCACTCAACCTCCTGGTGCACCTCCTGAGCACTCTCAGGTACCCTCTGACCTCCAGGTACCTCGAACCTCCAGGTACCTCAGGCACTCCCCATTGCACCTCTGACACTCCGGTTCCAGGTACCCTCAGACGCTCCCAGGTGCCTCTGGCACTCCCAGGTTACTCTGACCTCCAGGTGCCTCTGTCACTCCCAGGTGCACCTCTGACCTCCCAGGTGCTGCTCCTGGTGCACCTCCCTCAGGTACAGCTCATGCTCCCAGGTGCACCTCCAGACCTCAAGGTGCCTCAGACCTCCCAGGGTACTCCTCCTGACGCTCCCAGTGCTCCTCCAACACTCCCAGGTTCTTTCCTCTGGCCTCCAGGTACACCTCTGACCTCCCAGGTTGCCTCTGACCTCCCAGGTACACCTTGACTCTCCAGGCCTCTGGCCTCCCAGGTGCACCTCTGACTCCCAGGTACACCCCTGACCCTCCGGGTACACCTCTGACACTCCCAGGTGTCCTCTGGCTCCCAGGTGCACCTCAGTCCTCCCAGTTACATCGCTCTGACCTCCCAGAGTACACCCTGACACTCCCAGGTACCTCCTACAGCACTCCTTAGTAAATCCTCTGGCTGCCAGGTGCACCTCCAAGACACTCCTTGGTGCCTCTGACCTCTGGTGCCTCTGGCTA
>NW_024741517.1:0-5000 GCF_018991925.1 Homarus americanus
TAAGAACATAAGAACATAAGAATGGAGGAAACTGCAGCTGGCCTATTGGCCCATACTGGGCAGTCCCGTTTACACCCAACCCGTATTGCTCATATGAGCATCCAACCTATGTTTGAAGCAATTCCGCGTATTCGAGTTAATGATGATATTTGGTAACTTGTTCCATTCATCCACTACTCTGTTTCCAAACCAGTGTTTACCTATTTCACGCCTAAATCTAAATTTGTCTAATTTAAAACCATTGTTACGAGTTCGCTCCAGGTTGGATAATTTGAGTACCTTTGTAATGTCCCCTTTGTTTAGCCCTGCCTTCCACTTATACACCTCTATCAGGTCGCCCCTCGCTCTACGTCTCTCAAGGGAGTGCAAATTAAGATGCTTTAACCTGACTCTATACTCAAGGTTCCTAAAGCCCGGGATTAGTCTTGTCATTCTCCTCTGAATTCTTTCCAAGGATTCTATATCCATTCTGTAATACGGTGACCAGAACTGAACTGCATAATCCAGGTGTGGTCTCACAAGAGCAAGATACAGTTTTAGGATGACCTCGCTAGTCTTGTAACTAACACTCCTTTGTATGAACCCAAGTACTTTATTAGCTTTGTTACGAGCAAAAACACATTGTTTACTTGGCTTAAGGTTCCTACTTATCATTACTCCTAAATCTCTCTCGCAGTCGGATTTCTCTATGGCATTGTTGTTCATCTGGTATCTGGTTTCCCTGTTTACATCTCCTATACTGAGTACTTTACATTTGTCGATGTTGAATTTCATCAGCCATTTTTCAGACCATTCGAAAAATTTGTTTAGATCTTCCTGTAGTTTTGCCGAGTCCTCGTCAGATTTGATAACACGTCCTATTTTAGTGTCATCAGCAAATTTACTTATGTTGCTGTCAATGGCGATATCTATGACGTTTATGTATATAATAAATAATAATGGTCCAAGTACTGAGCCTTGGGGAACTCCACTTGTGACGTTGCTTCAATGGGACTTAGTGCCGTTAATGCTCACTTGCTGTTTCCTGTCCTGTAACCATGCCCTAATCCATTTAAGGATGTTACCTTTGATTCCATGAGCTTTTACCTTTCTAATTAGTCTTTCGTGGGGACTCTATCGAAGGCTTTGCTAAAGTCGAGATATACCACATCATAATTGTGCCCCTCGTCCACCGATTCGAAAGCTGATGAAAAGAATGTTAATAGATTAGTTAGACAAGAACGTCCGCTTGTGAAACCATGCTGGGAATCATTGATCAATCGGTGCTTCTCCAGGTGATTTCGTATAGAGTTTGAAATGATTGCTTCCAGTAATTTGCCTACTATTGATGTTAGACTGATTGGGCGGTAGTTAGAGAATAGTGATCTATCCCCCTTCTTGAAAATCGGTATTACATTCGCTATCCTCCAGGATTCTGGTACTACACCTGTTTTAATGACATACTAAGCTCTTCCTTACATTCCTTTAATACTCTGGCAAATGTCTCGCCAGGCCAGGCTGTGGAGGCTTTAGTTTGTCTATCTGTACTAACATCGTTACTAGTCGCTACTATCTCACTTAATTTGTTTTTCTTCACTATCTAGAATAGAGTCCGTACCCTCCAGGTATCATTTTAAAATTTTCGGTGATGTGAAAACTGTTGAAAAAATATTTATTCAAATTATTGCTCATTCTCAAATGTCGTTATCAGTAGGCTTTCGCCTTGAAGTCTGACCCGTATTGGTCAATCTTTCTCGTCGTTTTAGTTTGATACATTTGGTAGAATCCTTTTGGGGTTTGTCTTGTACTCCTTTATCCTTACCTCATTATTTATTCCTCTTTGCTTTTCCTTATCTCGGTTTTTGCCTCTCGCCCAATACCCTATAATAGTCCGGAGAATTGAATTTCGCCACGATTTATCCTTCTACCTATAGCCTTCCTTTGTCCAATGATGTTCTTTAAATAATTATTTATCCATTTAGGGTCATTGTTGTCTGATCTGAGTTTTTTGTATGGTATGTTCTGCCTTTGTGCATTAAGTAACTCACTATTTAAATTATCGTGGAACTCGGCAATCTCAGATCTCGTTATCAGGTCCGTGTCATCTGTCAGGTTCACGGCCAAGCGCGACACCCCCTCTCTCAGCTGCCTCTTTAAACTGTCAAAAGTTTGCCCTTAAAATCTGGTACTTTGAGTGAGTTTTCCTTACGTCTGCCCTGAAAATCAAACTGGAATCGAATTTCTTTGTGATCGCTGTTTGCAAGTTCGTTCCCTACCTCGACATTGCTAATTAGGTTTTGTCTGTTCGACAGAACTAAGTCCAGTATATTATTACCCCGTGTGGGTTCGGTTATATGTTGACTTAGGAAACAGTCCTGGATCGTCTCGAGAAAATCCTGTGATTCTGAGTTACTCGTAAGGTCAGTCCAATCTATTTGGCCAAGGTTAAAGTCGCCTACTATACAGACTTTGTTGTGTGTGGAAGCCCTGCGCATTTCATCCCAGATAAGTCGCTCATTGACTCTATCAAGATTGGGGTCTATATATTCTTCATAGTAACCCAATTCTATCCAAATTGTTTCTGTATTCCTTTCAGTTCGTATTTCCTTATTTATTTCACACTTCAGATTATCCCTAACATAGATTGCTACTGCGCCTCCTTTCCTGGTCTGCCTATCGGTGTGGAACAGTTTGTAACCCGCAATTTGGTATTCGACTGGTAACTCACGTGTGTCTAGGTTGATCCATGTTTCAGTGAATGCAATTATATCGATTTTTTCGGTACATACCAAGGCCATAATATCATCCATTTTGTTTCTCATACTTCTACTGTTCGTGTAGTATACATTTAAGTTAGTCGTGTTCTGAGTCCTCCCCTTACCGCGTTTAGTTTTCAACTCCCTGTCTAATTTAGTTTTGTCCTCATTCCTAACACTATTTCCCTGTAGTCTTTCACTTTGTTTACCCGCTCCCACTGCAGTCTCCTCCACCCCCGTGCCCATATGTTCTCTTAGCAGTTTAAAGACTTCGATATCTTTTGAACTGCCCCTACTGTTTGTATGGTATACATTTAAACCTGCTCTTCCCTGGTCCTGTTTTACCCCTTGTCCTGAGCAACTAATTTTACTTCCCAGGACCTGCTTGTTTTATGACTCCCACTTTCCCCGACCCCTCTCTACTGGCGAAACCCCCCTTTCTGAGTGACAATTTCACGCTCCAGGGATGCAGACAACGTCTTTACCCCCTCACGAGACAAGTGTACTCCGTCGCGACAGTACAGGTAGTCGTTGCCATAGAATCGTTGCCAGTTATCAATGAATGCCCAACCATTGTTTGCACAATGTTTTTCCAGTCGGCAATTTATAGCAATTGCCCTGGACAGCCATTCACGACCAACCCCTCTTCTAGGCAAGACACCACATACTATCAGGATCCCTCCCCTATCTCTAATCTTCCCCAGCGCCTCCCTATACCTCTTGAAAAGTTCCTCACTCCTAACCTTACCTATGTCGTTTCCTCCCACACTAAGACACACTACTGGATTGGTACCCTCCCCTGACAAAACCCTGTCTAACCTCTCGGCTACATGCCCTATCCCAGCCCCAGGAAAACACACCCTAATCCTACGTTTCCTATCTCTCACACAAAAAGCCCTATCCATAAACCTCACCTGGCTGTCACCAACTACCACGACCTTACCTGTGGGCAGGGTTTGTACAACTGCCCTTTCCTCTCCTTGATCCATACCGTCCTGCCTCTTCTCTTCCTCGCCAGCTTCCTGTAGCACCTGGTAAGGGTTACTACACTCCACACCCTGGTCAGCTTTCCTGAGCCTGACCCTAGTCCCCTTGGAGACAACCACTCTCCACGCCTGCTCCTCCTTCGCAGGTGTCCTGCTAGGCAGGACACCTACCTGAAGGAGTTCCGTCCTGAGGGCTTCATTTTCCCCCTTTAGAGTGTCAACCTCACTCCTCAACTGCCCCAGCTGCCTTAACAGAGTGGCAAGGAGGTCGTCTTTCTCCACACTCCCCTCCTCTTCCCCCACGACACAACGATCCAAAGCGGCCATTTTCCTTGGTCTCTAACGGGAGCACGATCGGGCACGACCTTCTCCAAGCTGGGTCAGAGGTGTGGGGTACACACGGAAGTGAAAAGTGAGCGGGACACTAGTGGTACAGATGTTGCTCGAGGGTCCCGTTCACCCTACCTCTTCTCGGTGAAGCTGACACACGCATTAAACACTCTCAGCCGTCAGGATTTGACAAATTGATCTAAAGATCGACTTCCTTTACCGTCTCTCCTTCATTGTGTTGCTCTGAAAAATGTCCATGTTCTCAGTCACCTGCTGGTGTTACCTGTATAGGTGTATAGTCAGTGGCACTGCATATATATATATATATATATATATATATATATATATATATATACATATATATATATATATATATATATATATATATATATATATATATATATATATATATATATATATATATATATATATATATATATATATATATATATATATATATATATACATATGATGCAGGTAGGAAGCCTCATTAATCCCTCAGCCACTGGTTGTGTGAGGAAGGAGGTGGCAGCCACGTCCTCACTGTTAATTAACCGCTTTGTCGTGACGTGCGTCCCTTTAACACACATAACTGCAGGTGTCTAATGTTTCTCAAAGATACATCATGGATATCTTATGATTTGTGGTTCAATATTCCTCGAAGGTTTATCCTGGAGAAAACCAGACGTTTGGAATATTAATGATAAATAATTTGGTATATTGTATCAGGGGTTTAAAGTTAGCATGATGACAATACTATATTCTATACTTTATTCACACCTATGTATAATTGTATAAAATAAGACGTTTACAGTATGTATATGGGTCTAAAAGTCGGTGTCTTGCTTACTTTCAACTTATAACCTTTAACATATGCACAGATTCAATTGTGTGGTTGATGTAAATATTCCAACACACCTGAACTTTATGGCCATTTGACGTACTGGAA
>NW_024741517.1:7500-21494 GCF_018991925.1 Homarus americanus
GCTGTAGTTAGCTTCCTTAGGGTTTAGTTAAGATTCCAAGAGTGTAGTTAACTTCCCATGGGTAGAGTTAATTATCTCAGGGTGTAGTGCCTTCAGCGGTGCCTGAAGATGCCATAATATCCGGTTTCCTGCAGTTCTCCCTAGAGGGTCGTTAGGTGTAATGCCTGGTCTCCCCTTCCCTCCCCCCTCCCCTCTCTCTCTCTCTCTCTCTCTCTCTCTCTCTCTCTCTCTCTCTCTCTCTCTCTCTCTCTCTCTCTCTCTCTCTCCCTCTCTCTCTCTCTTTCTTTCTCTATCTCTCTCTCTCTCTCTCTCCCTATCTTAGTTTCTCTTTAACCCCACCTCCTCTCTCTCTCTGACTCAATCACTTTGCCTCCCTCAGTCTCTCCATCTCTCTCTTCTTTACCCTCCCCATCTGTTACTCCTCCTCTCTTCCTCACTCTCACCCCCCCCCTCTTTCTCTCTCCACACAACCAGGCTTGGAACGACGTTCACACACGATATGTACACGAGAGTAAGTGGGTCAATTTCTCATCCATCTCACCCACTACATGTCACGCATCCACACGTCTACCTATCCCGCCCACATAGCCAAACTTCCTACCCACACAGACACTACGATCCAGAAACTATATGTTTATGTATAAATGTAAATAAGTAGAATTTTAGTAGATGAATGAATACACATACAGGTACTGACGTAGGTGCAAGTACAGCCATGCATACAAGAACAAGCACAGATTCCAGTACAGGTACAGATACAAGCAAAGGCACAGACGCGAGTACAAGTATACATAAAAGTAAAGCTATAGACACAAGCAGAATTACACACACAATTACAAATACAAGCATAGGTACAGACACCAGAAAAAATACAGACGCAGTCACAGACACAAGTACAGGTACAGACACAAGTACATATACTACTACTACTTTGCTGTCACTCGGAATCGAGTATGATGATCATCCAGCTATGATACAATGATATGAGTTATTAAGGATGTCACCTACGTAGGTAAGTTCTGAGGTGAATAAAGAGACCGATACAGGACCGGCAGGGTCGATCACATATATTGCACATGTGGGGGCTACCATCTAGTGAGGGAGGGGCGGCAGCAGCGCCTTTTCGGCGTTGTCGCTTGTCTGCCTCGTTATGCAGTCGGGCTAACTCGAAAGTATTGACACCTACTTGTGAGGTGATCCTCCAAGCGTTACGATGTGGAGTAATCGTGTCCCATGTGAGGGGATCGATTTGGCACTTTTTCAGGTTTGTCTTAAGACTATCCATATATCTTTCCAGTTGCCCGCCAGCGTTACGTTTACTATTCGTTAGGTGACTGCTTTGGCAGTCTACTGTCGTCCATGCGGGTAACATGGCCAGTCCGGCATAGTTGTTCATGGAAAATGGTAGCCTCGATGCTTCTACAGTTGGTGTCAGCAAGAATACTAGCATTAGATCTCTTGTCTTCTCATCGAACTCGGAGGATGGAAAGTAGACTACGTTGGTAAAAGTTTTCAAGTGCCATGATGTGCCTCCTGTATGTGACCCATGTCTCGCTGCCATATAACAGGGTTGGGAGTACCACGTGTAAATTTGTACATAATTTCAGTTCCCTGCATCTGAAGGAACGGTTTCGGAGTTTGCCAAAGGCTTGAGATGCACATCTGATCTGATGCTGAATCTCTTCATCGATATCTGCGGTGGTGGACAGGTGGGAGTCAAGATACCGAAAGTGGGTAATATTAAAGAGGGTAATACCGTTAAGATGGATGGATGGTGGAATTGTGACTGAACCAGGGCAGGCTGAAGAAAATCTGAGTCTTACGTACATTCACGTCAAGGCCGAATTGTGCATATGCATCTGTGTAGGTGTTCAGGGTCTCCTGTAGGTCGCATTCAGTGTGAGCGAAAAGGGTCAGGTCGTCTGAATACTAAAGCTCAGCAATGGAAGCTGCCGATACCTTTGTTCTTGCCTCGAGTCGTCTTATGTTGAAAAGACCCTTCATCCAGTAAGCGATGTCCACCCTGCTGACTAAATTGGCACTGGCACAAGTAAGGAAGACTGCCAAGAAAATGGAAAAGAGAGTTGGTGCCAATACACACCTTTGTTTAACCCCCGTTTGGATGGGGAAGAACTGTGTTCATGCCATTGTGGAGTTGCCTCACAATGGCAATGAATTTTGGTGGGTAGCCAAAACGGCTCCTGGTCGACCAGAGGGCTTCCCTGTTGACTGAGTCGAAGGCCTTTGTTATTTCAATGAAAGCCATGAACAGGTCACTACCTTGTTTTCTGCACTTTTCCTGTATCCGGCAGGCAGCAATGATCATGTCAGTGGAGCCACATGGTGTTTTAAGCCAGTCTTTCTTTCGAGTGCGAAGTTTCCTCTGAGCCACCGCTTTCTTCTTGCGGAAGGTATCAGCTTTGGTCCGAGACTGAAGGTTATTCTGCCAGTCATTTACAGCAGCAAGTTTATCATCGACGAGTACATTTGATTTCCGGGTCATTTTCATCAAACCAGTCCTGGTGTATTATTTAGATCTGGCCGAGGGTCTCTCAAGACAGTGTCGAGAATCTCCCATTCGGCAATGCGATTTGGGTTGTTTATTGCTGGGTTATTTATCACCTCATGTTCGAGCTGCTCTCTGAAAGCATGTGCAACCGTTGGATCTTCCAGACGCTAAGTGTTAAAACCTATTCTGGAGGCTTTCTGCCTTCGCCGTTTTGGGTTGACGCGAAGTGAGAGTTTGGCGCAGTGGTCTGAGCCATGCATGACATGGTGATGAGGACATCTCGGCGATCTCCTTTTCTGACAATGATGTAGTCAATGAGATGCCAGTGTTTGGATCGTGGTTGTTGCCACGAACCCTTGAATTTGTCGGCCTGCCTAAACAAGGTATTGGTGATAGGGAGGTTGTGTGCAGCCTATTTCCTGAGGAGGAGTAGGCGGTTGGGATTACACTTGCCAAGTCCATTTCTCCCTATGATTCCCTGCCAAATGTCAGCATCTCTGCTAACTCTGGCAATGAAGTCACCACGGAGCACAGCCTTATCTTCTCTGGGAATGGAGGTTAGCAGTCTGTCCAGTTCGGCGTAAAAGGCCTCCTTGATGTTATCCTCTGCATCCAGAGCTGGCGCATAGGCACTGGTGAAAAAGGCATGATGTGAGTGATTCAGTGGGACTCGGAGAGTCATGAGGCGCTCGTTGATCCCGATAGGCATTTCAGTTAGCCTGTGTAGGATGCGTTGGTGGATGGCAAAGACAATTACATAAATGTGGTTTCTCTCCGCAGCAGGCTTACCCTTCCAGAAGAAGGTACAGCCAAACCCCGTTCTGTGAGTTGACCCTCGTATGGGAGCCGGGACTCACTAATGGCTGCTCTTTTGTCACAAGGGCGGCTCTTCTTTCAGGATCGTCATTTGTGCCAGTATCCAGAAGGGCCCTTACATTTCATGCAGCGACCATAGTTCGTTTTTGTGATTTTGATTGTGTTTTCGACCGCACAAGGATGACCTAACTATGTGCGGTTGCCCAGTCAGGTTGGGTTTTTAGGCAGGCTATGTTTAGGGCACCTTTTCTAGCTCCCTCCCTATGTGGGGTGAGCAGGTTGGGTTTTTAGGCAGGCTATGTTTAGGGCACCTTTTCTAGCTCCCTCCCTATGTGGGGTGAGCAAATTGGTTCCTCGAAAGGGTCTGTTCAGTCGCACAGACAGGACCGGATTGCACTGCTGCCTAGATCCCAGTGTATAAACGATCATCTTATCTGTGCCGCCCATGTGAAGAGTTGTAACTAGAGACTCCTGGCAGTCAATTCTGCCTGTCCCCGTGCCCACTCGTCCGTCGCTGTTGTATATGTATAATGCGTGGAAAAAAAAACCACCCCTACATGTGTAAGAAGGTGCACTTTTTTGTGTATAATGAAGTATTTCATCCTGTGGCATCTCTTGACATTTACCATAATGTTGTTTTTTTTAGTATTTAAGAAAGATTAATCACTTTTTCTATGAGTTCATTTGATCAATGTTTCGTACTACCTAATGCAATGTTGCATCCATACTGCTGATTGGGGCTAATTATTATTTTGACAAGGGCTGGCAAAGGCAATGTAACACCTGTTATTGTTTGTAAAATGTGATTTGCAATTTTTTCTCAGAACCCATACTGTAGTCACTCACGGTGTATATGTTTTTTCTCCTGGCATAGAAGCTTTGATTTTGGCAGGAGGTATAATGAGTTTTATCAGACCAAACCAAGCCTGTAGAAAAACATACAATAGGTGGCGGTTATTGTTTGTAAACTGCTAGGTTGCATTATCGTCTCAGGGGCCATTCTAAATACTGCACATGATATTACTATGATCACAGTCTTTGTGCCATCAGGTCTCAGGTATGGAAGCTTTGGTCTTGGCGGGAGGTGTAATGATCGTGTATCAGACCATAACTTACAGCCCAGAGAAAAGCAACACATATTGCAGTGACCGGAAGCGCAGGGGTGCACCCACGTAAGTTGACCCGCCCTTTGTAATTAAAGTGAGATTAAGGCCTGACCCAGCAGAGGTCACGGTCGCAATAAAACCGACTTCTCACCGCCGTGTGGTTAGTCAAACCAGCGTCATGACCGTGTTAACTCAAGAAACTACCCTACGGCAGGCACTACGCACTTGATCAAACACAGCTGTCTCGACACACCCAGATTAGTGTTATTTAGTGACGAAATCTACCGGCCTAACACCACTAATATAAGAGGTCGACAGCTCCTTCCATGGGTGAGACAGGGAGAGTCAGAACTCAGAGGAAGACGGAGTCACGCTCATTACAAGTCGAGGTCGGGAGGGAGATTTCCCTCCCCAGCACAGTCCAGCACCCGCCAGGACCACTCTCTTCAGCAGCACCTACAGACATTCCCTAGCCGCTGGGCCTCACTCAGGTCACACGTGAGTCATTGTCAGAGCGATCCATAGGGTGAGTTACTTACGGTGGGAAGTGTATCCATTCATGTTTGTGTCCGGGAGTCATTGTCTAGTAACTTCGATATAATGATTTATTAATGTGCCCATGCCATTCATTTAACTAATAAGTAGCTGTACTTAGAATTGGTGTTTAAAGGCTTTCCCTTAAGAACATAGTAACGGTTAAATAACTAATCGGTCATGCTACCAAACTTTCCTCTCTTTACAATCCTACAACTATAAATTCTTCCTATATCTTCTGTACTAGTTACTCTCCTTATACCCTCGTCCGCCGGTGTAGTCGTTGTGTTCACCTTGGTGTTCACCTTTTCGGCCTATGCCGCCGTTGCGGTCTTGTTGGAGTTCTGTAAGCATGTCTGCCTGATGTGAGGCTCCACTGCAGATTTTTCGTTCAGGGTTTACTTCCGTAGCCTTATACCTCCCAAGATTAATCGCAAGGCAGTTGGGGCAATGGTTGGTAGGCACCATGCCGTGTCCACAGGCCAGTGGGCCTGTGCGCCGTTCCTCTGGGACCCACTGCTACTCCGAGATCTCTTGCTGGTCTAGCCTGGGCCCACGAGGCACCCAGTTACCATGTGTTGCCACGAACAGGCACAGCAGGAGTCTTGATGGTGAAGAGGCTGTGTACTGGCAGGGGAAGACGTATGCAAGTTGCTTCCCTGTTCGCCACGAGGGCTAGCCAGTGGCGGTAGCTGAAAGCGAGAGGGAGTAGGCAGTGCTTGCATCGTAACAATAACATAATGCTACTACACTAGACGCATTTCACCGCCCTGTGTGCGAACACACACACAGACACAATCACAGACATGATCACAGGCACAGACACAAGTACAAGTACAGACATAATCACAGATACAAGCACAGGTACAAACACAAGTACAAATACAGACACAATCACAGATACATGCACAGGTACAGACACAAGTACAAAGAAAGACACAATTACAGACACAAGCACAGGTACTCACACACGTACAAATACAGACACAAGCACAGATACACACACAAGTACACTTGCAGACACAATCACAGACTCAAGCGCTGGTATATACATAAGAAGAAATACAAGGAATGGAGAGTGTAACCTGCAGTGTGTTCCCTTACTACACTGAAGCCTGCACAGGACATCAACAAACTACCCAGCATAGTTCCTCTCTCGTACCTCCTGCGTCACGTGTGCATCTGTTGCCTCGCAAGACGAGTGTGGGGGTATTGTGTACGTGATGAGATCTAGGGAGTGTTTAAGGGGGTGTGGAGGTGGGTAATTGAATGTGTGGGCGGGTGTGTGGATGGGTGGAAGTGGATGTGGGGGGTGGGTAATTGAATGTGTGGGCGGGTGTGTGGATGGGTGGAAGTGGATGTAGGGGGTAGGTAACTGAATGTGTAGGCTGGTGTGTAGATTGGTGGAAGTAAGTGTGTGAGGGTGAATGTGTGGGCGGGTGTGTAGGGGAGATCACTGAAGCATGAATTAGACGCAAGATTTAAGGTGTCTCATAAGTGGGTCATAATTCCTAAAAAAATGAAAAAAGATAGGGATATTTGAAGAGGCGATGTTGTAGGTGTGAAAGGGAGAAGGGTTACAGTGTTAAGAGACACGAGATGGGGCTGATTATGAGACTGTCGTGGAGAGAGAGAGAGAGAGAGAGAGAGAGAGAGAGAGAGAGAGAGAGAGAGAGAGAGAGTATATATAGACATAATATAAAACAAATATATATTTTGTCACAAGCAAAAGAAATTAAGAAAAAAAATACGTATGCTCCTGGCACTTGAGTTACATCATACTTCACACACAGGAGGAACATACAACTGCTGTACACGTGCCCGCCTTTTTATAATAAAATTAGGAGATTATTTATTGCATATAAACTTTCTCTCTACACCAGCACACACACACACACACACACACACACACACACACTCATCATTAAGTAATTTTTCCATTCATAAACCCTTTGAAAATCTGATTATTTTATACACGTGAATTTTTTTCTGTAAGCGAATTCTAATGTGTTGGTTTATGGTTTCATGTGTTAGAATTTTAAAAATAATATTTTTTGTCGGAGTATTGTGCATAAAGAGTTGTTTAGAGTTTTATGTAATATATGTTTCTGATATGTTTAGTTTAAATTATGGTTAATGTGATATGATTAGTTAAATTCCAAGATTTAGGTTAGGTTTTAGTGTTTTAATTATTAGATGAAATAAGCTGAGACTAATCTTAGTCCGTTTCTTTCCTCTCCATGATAATCCTTCCTATTAGCCAACGCTGAAAGTCACGAGAGTTTTTATTGATGTTTTTCTTCTAAATTATTAAGAGTTTTTTAATTTATTTATTCCTGAATATATATATATATATATATATATATATATATATATATATATATATATATATATATATATATATATATATATATATATATATATATTTTTTTTTTTTTAAAATCAAAGTGGGGAGTTAAAACGAAGAAAATAAGATCATACTTCACAAAAGTTAGGAGTAGTCCGGGACGTTGGAAGTTGACTGAAACATCTTGAGTCTAGCTTGATCTATGTTGACATCATCCTCTGCCCTAAAAGCATGGACATAAACTGACCAATAGCTTCTCAACCTTACTTGACCTTTTACAACATTGATTTAGCTTTTGTCGAATTAAATACAAGAATTTTCTAAATAAAACAGAGAATGGTCGCTGTCAGAAGCCTCAGAACAGCGCTGGAAACATCCCAAAGTTTCTCCTCTGATTTAGCGGACACACAAAGGTGTGGCCACGTCTGGTTCCACTACAAGAAAATTGGCTATTAAATTATAACAAGACACAGCAGGAGGCGGTAAAGCTTCAGATAAGAACAGTTTTATAGAATAAGGGAAAATGGGTTGAAATATCAGGGTTGGAGTCGAAAAGCTTTTCAGGAAGTCTTAAGTCATGTACAAATGTGTAAACACTGTTTTGGCTCGACGTAGAGCATGTAAATATTGGATGTGCTGGGTGTTGGGTGCGGGAGCCGAGGAGCTCGCTTTAGTAGACAAACATTTTTATACAGTCAAATTTTTACTTAAATGCAGAAACTTAATAAAATGTTCTTTAACAAAACGTTAGCTATAATTAAAAAAATAAAAATATGAGTTCCATAGAATAAGATTTTCGAGATAAAAACATAAAAATTTCCATTGATTTTCCAGATGATGCACCTCTTAATATAAAATATTATTTTTTAGTGTCTGTTTTTCTTTATTATTTGATAATCATAAAAAATTAAAAAAATATGCTAATTTGTTCTGCGTTAAGCAATTATGGTTGACTTGTGACCCACTTGATCATATAAGAAACCAGTCTGCCTTGTTGGACACCAGCCACCTGCCAACACGACCTACCTACCTGCTAACACCACCCACCCACCTGCCAACTCCACCCACCTACCTGCCAACACCACCCACATATCTGCCAACACCACCCACCCACCTGCCAACATCACCCACCCACCTGCCAACACTCCACACATACCTGCCAACATCACTCACTCACCTAACAACACGACCCACATACTTGCCAACACAACCTACTTACCTGCCAATACGACCCACCTACCTTCCAACACCATCCTACTACTACTTACTACTATTACATTGCTGTCATTCGGAATGGAGTGTGACGAACATCCAGTTATGATACAATGATAAGAGTAATTAAGGATGTCACCTTCGTTAGTGAGCTTTAAGGTGATTCGAGAGGCCGATACGGAATCGACAGGGCTACAAACAGATATTACACGTGTGGAGGGCTACATCTAGTGTGGCAGCGTCTTACCGGCGCAGGCGCTTATCTGCTTCGGTATGCAGTCGGGCTAACTCGAAAGTATTGACACCTTCTCGTGCGGTTTTCTCCAAGCGTTACGATATGGGGTGATCGTCTCCCATTTGAGGGGATCGATTTGGAACTTTTTCAGGTTTGTCTTAAGACTGTCCTTATACCTTTTCCGTTGTCCACCATCATTATGGTTACCATTCGTTAGGTAACTGTAAAGTAGCTGCTTTCGTAATCTACTGTCGTCCATTCGGGTAACATGGCCAGTCGAACGTAGTTGCTCATGGATAATGGTAGCCTCGATGCTCCTCCAGTTGGTGTCAGTGAGAATACTGGTATTTGTTCTCTTGTCTTCCCAGCGAACTTGGAGGATGGAACGTAGACTACGTTGGTGAAAGTTTTCAAGTGCCTTTAGGTGCCTCCTGTTGGTGACCCATGTCTCGCTGCCATACAGCAGGATGGGGAGGACCGCTGCTCAATACACGGGCAACTTTTTAGATAATTTCAGCTCTTTTCAGCTGAAGACAGGGGTACGGAGTTTGCCAAAGGCTTGAGATGCACATTTAATCCGATGTTGAATCTCTTCATCGATGTCTGCCGTGGTAGACAGATGGGAACTAACGTACTGGAAATGGGTAACATTAGAAAGGGTAGTAACGTTAAGCTGGGTGGATGGTGGAGGTGTGGCTGAACCAGGGGCAGGCTGAAAGAGAATCTGAGTCTTACGGGCCTTCACCCCAAGGCCGAAGTGTGCATGTGTGCATATGCATCTGTGTAGGTGTCCAGGATCTCCTACAGGTCGCATTCAGTGTGAGTGACGAGTGTGAAATCGTCTGCATACTTAAGTTCAGTGATGGAAGCAGCCGACACCTTTGTTCCTGCCTGGAGTCGTCTAATATTGAAAACTGCCTTCATTCTGTACTGGATATCCACTCCGCCGGCTAAATTGGCACTGGCACGAGTAAGAAAGATAGCCTAGAAAATAGAAAGAGAGTTGGTGCCAGTACACATCCTTATTTTACCCCAGTTTAGATGGGGAAGAACCTAGACTGGGTGCCATTGTGTAAGATACTGCCGTTCATGCCATCGTGGAGTTGCCCCACAATGGCAATGAATTTCGGTGAGCTGCCAAAACAAGGTATTGGTGATAGTGGGGTTGTGTGCAGCACACTTGCTGAGGAGAAGTTGGCCGTTTGTAACACATTTGCCTCCTCCATTTCCCCTATGATTCCCTGCCAAATGTCAACTTCTCTGCCAACTCTGGCATTGAAGTCACTTTGGAGCACATCCTTATCTTCTCTGGGGATAAAGGTTGGCACTCTGTCAAGATAGGCATAAAAGACTTCATTGATGTCATCCTCTACATCCAGTGTTGGGGCGCATGCACGGATGAAAAAGGCATGACATGAGTGATTCAGTGAGACTGGGAGCAACAGGAGGCGCTCGTTGATCCCAACAGGCATTTCAGTTAGCATATATAGGATGGATTGGCAAATGTCAAAGCCAACTCTGTAAATGTTGTTTCTCTCCTCAGGAGGCTTGCCCTTCCAAAAGAAGGTATAGCTGGAACCCCGTTCTGTGAGTAGACTCTCGTCTGGGAGCCGGGACTCACTAATGGCTACTATGTAGATGTTATACTGAGCCAGCTCCTTTGCCACAAGGCCAGTTCTTCTTTCGGGATGCTCATTTGTGCCAGTATTCAGAAGGGTCCTGATATTCCATGCAGCGACCATAAAAAGTTGTTTTGTTTGTTTTTAACTTTGATCTGTAATTGTGATTATGTATTTGACCGCATAAGGATAACGTTCCCGTGTACGGTTCCCCAGTCAGGTGGGTTCTTTAGAAAGGCTATGTTTAGGGCACCTTTTTTAGCCCCCTCCCTTGTAGGGTGAGCAAAGTAGCTCCTGGTAAGGGATGTTCTGTCGCGCAGACAGGATCAGATTGCACTGCTGCCTGGATCCCAGTGCATAAATGACCATCTTATCTGTGCCACCCATGTGCCGAGTTGTGACGAGAAACTCCCGTCAGTCATCTCTGCCTGTCCCCATCGTCACTCGTATGTAGCCATTGGACTTTTGGGGGATAGGGGTTTAATGATGATGAGAAGTATGATGAGCTGGATGATGGCTGTGCATAAGTTGATTTATGTGGTGAGGCAGGGACACAGGCTGCAACCACACATCATAGCTCTCCATTTTCCTGATCCAGTGGTGCAAGTAGTTGCAACGACTGGGGAGATAGAGACTTCAATTGGACTGCCGAGAGCCCAGTTTGTTGGGTTTCGCCTTAGTATCCTGTCCATCATGCATTGCTTTCATCCGCCGATGAGGTCGTTGGGTTCCCATGTTTTTCACCTCTTCCGCTTATACCGCCATTGGGGTCTTGTTGGAGCTCTGAAAGACACGTCTGCTTGATGAGAGGCTCCACCAAAGATTTTTCGTTCGAGGTTTACTCCCGTAGTCTTTTACCTACCGAGGTTAATCCACAAGGCAGCGGGGCAGGGGTTAGTAGGCGCCAGGACATGTCCATATGCCAGTGGGCCTAGGCACCATCCCTAAGGGACCCACTGCCACTCCGAGATCGACTTCTGGTGTCGCCGGAATCCAAGAAGCACCTAGTTACAGTGTGTTGCCACGGAGAGGCACAGCAGGAGTCTTTATGGTGAAGAGGCTGTATACTGACAGGGGAAGACTTAAGTAAAATGCATCCTTGTTCACCACGAGCGCTAGCCAGAGAGGGTAACTGAAAGCGAGATGAAGCAAGCAGTGCCTGCACCTTAGCACTAACGTAATGCTGCCATACTAAATGCATTACATCACCCTGTGTGTGCGCGCACACACACACACACCATAGACACACACACACACACACACACACACGAATCCCTATCATCACACCGAGCAAGCATAGGAAAGTCAAACAAGTACTTGAAAGACAGTGTACTCGCTATGAAGTGCCGCGACTATGGTACAGCCTACCATCCCTACTGCTGTCCAATGTCACATATTTATGCAACAAGGTGGAGGAGGTCAGTGTCACAGTGAAGTCAGTTGGTGCAGGAATTGTGGCGATTACCGAGGCGTGGCAAATTGTTCCTGAGATCTGTGCCATAGAAAACTATGAGTTATTTCACCACCTTAGAAAGGACAGGAGAGGTGGTGGTGTAGTTCTGAACTGTCCCAGTGACCTCAAACCATCACCCCTAGGTGTTAATGTACCTAAAGATGTAGATGCCTTGTGGGTCCAGGTCACTCCCACCCCCGCCAGCCTGCCTCCCTCATTGTCTGTTTGCTATCATCCCCCCCGCGCTCCAACCGCCAATGTACTGATTACGCATATAATAGACACTGCTGACTCCCTGAGATCCAGATTTCCATGTGCTAAACTAGTGATATGCGGTGACTTCAATGAGTTAGACATCAGTGACATCACCCATCACCTCCACCTTACACAAATAGTTGACTTTCCCACACATGGCAATGCCACCCTTGACCTCATCATGACTGATCTCGGTAACCACTACCTTCCCCCCAACCCCCACCTGTCCCTACTGTGGTCACCTACCCCTACCTTCTCAAGACCACCAGTTGCCACCAAGGACTTACCGACCCACCCCCGACTCTGCTATGCGGCGTTTCGGACAATGGATAACCCGGTATCCCTGGACAGAAGTGATCACGGTAGACGATGTGCATAACAAGTGGGATAATTACCTGGACACTATCACCAAAGCCTACCACCACTTCTTTCCAGCCAAGACACTGAGGATCCACCCCGATGATGTCCCGTGGATTACGCCCCGCATAAAAAGACTTATTGAGCAGCGCAACAAGGCATACTACACCAACAACCGTCTGTACAAAAGTCTATGTAACCAGGTCATCAGGGAAATCAAGTCTGCCAAGAAGACTTATTATCCCAGGAAAGTGCACGGCCTCAAGGAAGTCGGCATCGGTCAGTGGTACTCCAAGGTTAAAGATCTCTGTGGTCTCAACCGTCAGTCTCCCGCACTTCCTTTCATCTCACATTTACCTAGTGAGGAGGCAGCTGAGATAATTAATAACCATTTTGCTACCATGTCATACCTTACCCAGTCTTGACCTCACTCTCCTCCCGGCTTACTTACCTTCCCCCTCCCAGTGTTCAACCATATGAAATCGCCAACAAACTCCGGAAATTTAAATCCAAATGCTCCACGACCCCAATCAAAATATACAAAGAATTTGCAGTCGAACTTGCCACCCCCCTGTTCTATTATTAATGCATCCCTCAGACAAAGCAAATGCCCTAATGAATGGAAAACCGCATTTATCACCCCTATCCACAAGGTCACCACCCCACAGTCCCCTAATGACCTCAGGCCAGTTGCCATTACCCCCATACCCAGTCTACTCTGTGAGGACTTTGTTTTTGAGTGGGCATTTGCCAGAATCTATCAGTCAATTGATCCACAGCAATTTAGCAATATGAGGACCTCCTCTACATCACACTGCTTAGTGAGCTTTCTGGATTTTCTGCACAAAAACCTGCAGAACCGTAAGACATCACTGGCCGTTGCCCTTGTTGACTTCAGGAAGGCCTTTGACCTGGTTGATCACTGCACTGTTATCAACAAGGCCATTGCACTAGGGCTGCCCACCAACCTGGTCTCATGGCTCACTGATTTCTTAAGTGGACGTCGTCAGGCAGTGAGGTATCAGGGCTCGGTCTCCACATTCCAACACCTCACCTGCGGTGTTCCCCAGGGGACCAAGATGGGACCACTGTGCTTCCTCATCCTGATCAACGACGCTCTATCGGACACTCCTCACAGGTGGAAGTACGTGGACAACACTGCACCAGACTACTCATCGCTACAAGGCACCCTGGACAGGCTACAAAGCATAGACTACGGAGAACAAGGTCACCATCAATCACACCAAAACCGTAGTCATGCACATCGATACCACCACCACTCCAGTGCAAGCCCCAGCAGTCACAGTGGGTGCCCATCCTCTCCAGCTGGTGCAGTCTGCCAAACTCCTGGGTGTAACTGTAGACAACAAACTGGAATGGAAGGCCCATGTAAATAACACAGTCAAGGCAGCCTCGTACCGTCTCTACATGCTACGACGACTTAGGTCACTTGAGACACCCACGCCAGAGCTGAGGACTATCTACAATGCCTTTATTCTCCCCAAACTAATGTATGCGTCACCAGCCTGGTCCTCTTCTCTCAACTCCACC